>NC_056739.1:697851995-697916298 GCF_019279795.1 Protopterus annectens
AATGTTCTCTGTCTGCATAGCTCTCAACTGTGGGCCTATCCATATAATACCAAGGGGATTGGCTGTTAGGTTTTGTCTGTGCACCATACAGGTATTGTCCCAGATATATCAGTGGCATTCTGTCTGTTGAGTGCTATCAGTACATGGCTACATCCATTTGTATTTCAATGTCATATTTCTAAATAAGGGTATGCTGCAACAAACCCTGTGACAAAAGCAATTTCCATGGTCTGTAACAGCAATAAGGCAAATATGGCCCTATGTTCCTGCCCCTGTCCTGCACATATATGCCAGTCTTTGTCCTGCTGTGATACAGAAAGGGGTTGTTAGGTAATGGCCTATCCTTATTTATGGCTAACATTACTGCTATCATCCCAGTCATGTCATAGACTCCCACACCAGCTGTTGGGCCAAGTCTATATATATGGGGGCAACAGCTGGAGAACACATATGTGCCTTGCACATTCCAGAGCTAAGTGTGTGGTACACAGTGTTCCTTGCCCTTGTACAGAATTTTATGGGGGGGGGGTTCAATGCATTAACCTAGGCTGTGACACCTTTTCAGGGATATAACTGTTAAGATGAGGGTCATTCAGTGTGATAGTGAGATGTTAGGTTAAGCAATGTTATGTACAAGATACTGTGACATTAACACAAGTGCTACTTACCCCCTAGGGCTTGACTACAGGGTGTAATTGGAGGCTGCTGAACTACATCTGTAATTGTTGACTGTTACGTATCTTGAAGGCAAATCCTGTGTCTACTGTTGTATTAATTGAAAGCCATGGCCTGGACAGCATAGTATGGTATATATCCACATTGCTTGCATCTACTGTTTTGTGTGGACCTTGCATTCATCACTGATTACATATTTCAAATCTTAGGTGGTGTAAGTACTGGCATACATTATTGTATAGTGCACACATAAAGGTTATCTGTGTATGCATACCTGTGTCATGTCATGTCCTTTGAATTGTGGGTGGGTATATGTTTTATGTCAGTATCCTCATTTGTGGGAATCATTACCACAGTACACAATTCACAGCTGACAGTTAAAGGGCTTGTGGCTGAGGGATATACTTTCAACCCAGTACTTCCTCACTACTTCTACATATGTATGGCTACTAATACCTTTTGTCTGTGTATATGTGTATATACCTAGATATATCTCATATAGCTATATCTATATATATGTGTGTGTGTGTGTGTGTGTGTGTGTGTGTGTGTGTGTGTGTGTGTGTGTGTGTGTGTGTGTATATATATATATATATATATATATATATATATATATATATATATATATATATATATATATATATATATATATATATATATATATATATATATATATATATATATATATATATATATATATATATATATATATATATATATATATATATATATATATATATATATATATATATATATATATATATATATATATATATATATACATACATATGAACATATTTATGTATCTATATACAATTGATGTTATATGATTATTTGTGAGTCATACACACACACACACACACATATATATATATATCTATATATATATATATATATATATATATATATATATATATAGAGCTATCTGTCTACATTTACAAATATATATCTGTCCATATGTCCATGCATATTCAGCTCATATTTTGGCCTGTACCTCATTCTCTTGGCAATTGACATTGATGATCGCAGCACTGAAGTCAGTAACTAGTGCCAACACTTTTGCGTTTCAGACTTCATCTTCTTCTACATATGTGTTCTAATACATATAACTGTGTAACTAGCAACATTTTAAGTGTATTGGAGAATTAGTTGACATATATCCCTGTTTTACCCACATTGTGGCACACTTTGTCCAGAATTATTGCATGAACAGGTTGTGTGGTATGATATTAATACATTTTCTGTACTGTTGACTGATTGTGCTGGATGATATGTTTGTGAAAACATTAGGTTATGTGTATCAGCCATGGTTTAGTGGTAAATCACTTTGTGTATGGAGTGCAGGGTCCTGGGTTTGAGCCTTGCAGAAGTGGTTTATTTTGTTGCTAGGCAGAACATGGGCTGTTGGATACAGAGTGATTAAGGCATTTTAAAGCAGTTGTAAGCGGGTTTATGCTAGTTTGCATGATGGTAAGCACTGCCATCCTCTGCTTATGTTTTCTTAGAGTCAGTTAGCTTTGGAATTACTCAACCTGTGTAGGCATAGCTCACCCCTGCACAAACCCACGCAAACCCGCTTACTGCTGCTTAAAAGTGCTTACTGCCACTTACGCCTGCGCTAATTTCTTTAAAAGAAAAGAAACAGGGGTTGATAAGAAATTGGTGAAAAAAGGCACACAAAGAGGGAAGGACAGTAGGGAAAATAGTGCATGTGCAGGAAGTGTGTAGAAAAGTCCATAGCTGCCCATTTCTTCTACAGCAACAGGTGTGCATATACACTGAATTTGGAGGTAGATTTGGACCCTCAAACCCCTGGGAGAAGGGTGAGGACAACATAACTTCGTTGTGATGACAGTCAGGCCAGGTTACATGTGTCCAGTGGACACGTGTGCAAAATGGACAGCTATGTATGGGGCGAGATGTTTTAGTGGGAACAGATTTCCCTTTTTTCTTTTTTTCAGGTGAGAGTGGGATGTTGGGGAGGGGTAATAGGTATATATGGGGAGGTAGGTTGGGGAGGTTAACAGACAAGACAAACAAGACACATACAGGGGCAGTATATGACACATGTGGGGGTAAACACCTTGGACAGGGAGAGGTGTTTGGAAGTTGTAAGCCCATGAGCCCCCAAATGGAAACAGTGGGACTGAGGTCCCCAGACATGGGCAGTCACTACTGCACCTTCAAGGCTCCAAAGGTGGCTGTGCTGGGGGCTGTGTAGGAGGGGCAGGCTCACCCTCTAAGTGTGCCACTCAGCCCTCAAGCTGGTGTAGCCAGTCTCAAAACTCCAAATAAAGCTCCCTATGCATCATGGCCTGGACATGTTGATGGGTGACAGATTCCCCTCCGTGCCCGCTCCCGGAGGGGGTGAGCCCCATCCCCTGAGGCAGTTCCACCCGAAGGTGGCGCAGGGCCCACAGAGGAGGAGGTCCCAGGCTGGGTCGCAGATGTGCTGCTCGGTGCCATGGCCAGCTGCGGTGGGACAGGCTTGTGATATAGGTCATTTATCTGGACATACTGGACAGATTGGAACGGTTGTGGGGTATGAATAGGCATACAACTTTCAATTTGAACATTCTAGCAATTTATGTACAGTTGGGTGTAATTATGCATACAACTTTCTATCTGAACATTGTAACAAAATCTGAACAGTTGTGGGGTATGATTATCCATACAACTTAGTAGCACTTCCAGGATTCAAACCCCTGCTGTGTGTGACAAAAAATTATAGCTAACATCACAGTACACTGTGCTATCAGGGAATTGATGTAAAGCTTTCTACTGTTTTCTAAGTCTCCCTCACATGTACATGAAGGACCTATTGGCACTTCCAACATTGTTATGCAGGACCTCATACACATTTTATCTACATACCACAGTGTGGGTGAAACTGCTTAAAATACAACAGTACTATTTATACTATGCAACAGTTCGCCAACATATGAAAGAAGAGTAAACAGAAGCACTCCAGAGGTTATACCTTTATTCACAGACTATTACACATTTATTTCTTCTGGTACAACATTTCTAAGGCTCTTATATTTATTTGTTATGGCAGTACATGCAGACTAATTACTAACCTGCCTCATGATGCAGCCTTTGCAACCTAGAATCATGGTCTTGCTGGTTTGCAGCCCACTCATCTGCAGCTGTTAGAGAAATACAGTGATATTTAGTCATACCTATCCATATATACACAAGCCAGGCAATTCTTAACTACTTAGTAGAATGAGTACTTACTCAGTACTGGGGTATTAGGCATCTGCCAAGACTCCTGGATCCATTGTTCCAGTACATCCGCCCTCCACAAATTCAGGTCAGCATGGTGGTCCCTGACCTGCTCACCAGTCCGGGGGATACCTGTGGCACTGGTGAGGTCACGGGCGAGACTGTCCCAGGCTTTCATTTTATACTGCAAACCCTGGTACTGGCCCTGCAGTAGTCTCTGCTCATGGTGTTTTACCAGGAGCCATACCATGAATTTTGACTCCTGGATACCCCAGCGCTGCACTCTAAATCAAGTCCCTTCACCCACACCCACCATTCTGCCTGCATTAGGAAGCTACAACCAGTTATGAGAGGTATTCCCACCTGCGGGGTTTAAATACAGCCAATTTCCCACACCTTCCCATGATTGGCTAGTTTTGAAAAGGCTAAGGTATGGGCACACCTGCTCACATAAGGTTGGCACTGTTTAAAGAGGTATACCACTAGCAACTTGGATTGGCTTCCCTGCACATTGCTTACACTTACTAACTTAAGCTGTGCTATGGTTAGCATTGCTTAATAGTTAATTTGTACTATATTTGCCTTTTGGCAGTGATTTATTCTTCATTACAGGTTATATATGTGTCTGGTATCCGTGATTCATCTGTACATACACTGTATGGGGACCTGGGGACTTCTACACTTTATTACAATAACACCTCAAATCTATGCTTACTGCAGTATTCCATTTCACATATTTATGTTCTGTGGCAGGTTATACAACATCACACTGTACATAGATTCAGTTGACATGTTTGCTTTGATTTTCCTGTGGTGAGGATTACTTTGCTGATACCTCATTTATATGCATTGCTATAATGGCTTAGTGGTTAACTACTGTGATGTATAGGGTCCTGAGTTCGAGCCATGCATTAGCTGTTTATTTTGTTGCTGGGCTGAACACGGGCCATTGGGTACAGAGTGATTAAGGCACTTCAAAGCAGTTGTAAGTGAGTGTGTGCAGGTTTGCGGTGAGCTAAGCAATGCTAACCTCTGCATACAGTTTCTTACACTCAGTTAGCTTCTTCTTTGCTTAATCTGTGCGAGCCTTCAACAGATCCTGCATTACTGCCAGTACTCCTGCTTTTTAAAACAAACAGTAGCCAATTACAATTCATCTAGGAAGTTTCCTCCTTTTCATCAAATACTGCATAATTGCCAGTGCTCCTCCCATTTGAAGCAAAAAGCAACCAATTACAATTTAAATTTTTATCTAGGAAGTCTCCTCCCTTTCAACAGTGGTTTCAAAGGAATCATCCCATTCAATCCAGGTAGCCAATCAGCATGCAAATCTGCAATCCATCAGCTTTCCAAAATGCCTGTTTTTTTATATAAATGACCACCCCGAGGATTATTTCATGTACTAATTTTAATGCCATAAATATAAACTTGTGTTGTACATTCTCTTGAATACGTTTAGACAAAGCACTGCTGTCCTTTCTTTGTCTAATGTCACTGGGGTGATGCAGAATTCTATATTTGAACTACTTATTAGTCTGAATATAAAACCCATTACAGAGGGTGAAAGTAGCTACATAAATAATGTTTTTGGTGTTAAATTCTGCATAGGTTTTCAGCTTATATAACCTTTTGGTAACAGGATGTTTAAAAGAGTTACTACTGTTAACTGAAGCACATGTACTGCATTTCCTACAGGGAAAAATCCTATTTTTCAAGGTTGTTTTCTTTGATGGAACCCTATCCTTATAACAGAGAAGTCTCTTCAAATTCAAGTTATTTTTAAAGCAAAACCTCAGAACGTCACCCACTATGTCCTTTAAGATCAAGAAATTTGCCAGGGATTACCTGGACTTTAAACAAGGGAATATTTTTGAGTGGCTGACAGCACAAGTAGATGTCAGATTGAAGGATATAAATCCTGAAATGTCTAGAACAGCAACAATGACTGTTTTCCAGAACTCAGAAGATAATTATTCATTGACAGCTCACAATGCTAAAGAAATAGATAGTAGAGCTGACAATACATCTGATCAAGGTAGCAAATATATGCCACAAAGCCTGCAGAATGACATAACATTGGGAACAAGTGAGACAAAAGCCAATAGGAAAGTGTCTGGCCTGAGCATCTTTAAATTAAGAATGAAACCTAAGGAAATTGCCTCTCATATTAATTTTTTTCTGGATCCACCTGCTCAACTCAGACAACATCTCCCATGCAAAACTCCATGAGTGAGCTGATGGATTGCTGATTTGCAGGCTGATTGGCTCCCTGGATTGAATGGCATGATTCCTTTAAAGCAACTTTTGAAAGGGAGGAGACTTCCTAGATAAAAATTTTAATTTTTATTTTAATTGGCCGCTTTTTGCTTCAAAGTGGAGAAGCACTGGCAGTCATGCAGTATTTGATGAAAGAGAGGAGACTTCTAAATGAATTTTAATTGGCTACTCTTTGCTTTAAAGGAGAGGAGTACTGGCAGTAATGCAGGATCTGATAAAGGCTCTATGAGTTGAAAGCTCATATATTTGTTTCTTTACCTGTGCTGTTTTTATGCCATTTTATTGTTGTATTAGTCAATACATTTTTCTCCATGGTAGCCTAGCTCTGCATGTTTTCTAAATGTTTTCATATTATGTCTATTTTGGTATAACTATTTAAACTGTATTGCTCTGTATTATTTTTAAAGACTAAAATTATTATTATTAAAATGTTTTATAATACTTTTTAGCTGTTCTCTCTGGGTGTCTGACTGAAAATGGGATCCTACCCAGTAAGACTTTCCCAGTAATTGTGTCAATAAATAAAAAATAATCATAAAGCCAAAGAAAAGACAAGGAATTAAACATAAACTAAGGAAAATTTTCTGCCAAAAATGTTTCACAAACAAAATGATGTCCAAATTGCAATTTAAATGAAAAATTGTTTAAAATGCTGTAAATGTACTAAATAAACCAAATTAATCATAGCCCAAAAGAAAAAAAATGCAAAAAGAACACGTTGTCCTGTCAAAACTTTCAAAAGAAGGTTTTAATCAACAGAAATAACAACTAAAAATTCCTTGCAGTTCTGGAAGCGTGAGGCAATGACAGGAACTGTACTAAAATTACCTTAGTGCAGAAACTCAGTTTAAGCATCATAGATAACCATGAAACATTTTAAAAGGGTTAAAAATCCCACTGAACCTCACAAATAGCTTAAAAGTAACAGTATAACACTTATACTGTAAGATTTTTAAATACTACTCTAATTTACTTAAAGCATTAACAGAACAAAACATGTTTTGTATTAACATGCATTTTCAGACCAAGAAGTTAGATAGTGCAGTGGTGCAGCGTTTGTACTGTCACCTCACAGTAAGAGGTTCTCTGGTTTAATTCTCAGCTGGGGTGGCTTCTGCAGAGTCTGCATGTCCTCCCTGGTCCATGTAGGCTTCCTCCCACATTACAAATACATGCAGCTGGAGCATTTCTCTCCAGGCCTCCACTAAAAATTGGCTTTCTTCCAAGTCAAACTTTCCTGGTAAATAAATAAAAAATGGTAAACACTCTATGAATATTATCATTTCTCAACAAATTAAAAAAAACAAATACTGACAGGAAAGGCAAAGAGAGGAAATAAAACTCCAAAAAGGGTTTCTTACCAGAGCTCTGAAGCTGATAAAACCCAGAGAGAAAGGCAGACTTCCAAGAAATCCTTCTCTTCTGTGGCACAAGAAAACTGAATGGATATCTACATGTCAGTAAAGCAGTGTGTTTGTTGAACATCTTGGGATAGCCTTTCTTACCATTTTACTATCATCTGCCAATGTTCACAGCTCACATACGTCCCAACTTCTTTGCTCAAGTAACTTGGGAAGAGATGAATAAAATCAAGGACAGTTTTTAAATATTACTCTAATTTACTTAAAAAAGTTAACAGAACAAAACATGTTTTGTAGTAACGTACAATTTCAGACCAAGAAGTTTGAAACTCTAATATCTGATATTATTGTCTTTCTGTAATCTTCAGTCATTTACGAGAAAATGAAAGATTTTACAAGGGACAGGACAAAAATATAAAGCAAAATCTGGGATGTCCTTTAAAACTTGAGGTATGCCATAGTCCATGTTGTGTTTTTTTTTTTGGTGTGTGCTTTCAGCACTTAGTCAGCAGGAGTAAACGAGCAGCAGGCTATACATTTCAATGTTTCTAGAAATCGGCTGTGATGGCCTTCACCAAAGATAAAAGAGTAGAATAGTTAGTATAGTTGAAAAAAAGAACTTACTTATTTTAAGAGGTGCCAAACTGCACTTCAAAGGTAGTGTAATGCCAAGCTGCACTTCTAAGGTAGTGTATTTCTCTTAGTTTCAAAGTCTATTCCTGAGTGTCACCCTTCCGGAATCATAGAAAAAAAAGTAATTGTTGACAATTTAAATATTTTAGTCCCACTCAAGGAGCCAGATATGAGATGCCTTTTTGATTTAACCTGCATATTTTTAAG
Source organism: Protopterus annectens (assembly GCF_019279795.1). NCBI lineage: Eukaryota > Metazoa > Chordata > Ceratodontiformes > Protopteridae > Protopterus > Protopterus annectens. The sequence continues at coordinate 697,860,377 of NC_056739.1, forward strand.
AAAATTATACAGCACCCCCTTGACTCACATGTCAAGTCTCTCAAGTCACGTCAGTTTAACTGCTGCTCACAGGTCTCACCTGCCACTCCTACATAATAGGATTAGAAAAAAAAAAAAGAAAGCAGCAGATGTTCTGTTACTAATCACCACACGGCTAAGTCAATGATTCCATATAAATGTCTGCTCACTACTAAATTACTGAGCAGAAACTTGTACATGGAGTGGCTCTGCAGTAATAAGTTGTAAATAGAAATTACAGCATATTGCCTGACCAGCCCAATGGGTTCCCTGATACCATAGACCCCAGGTGGCAGCCTGAAACAACCCTTACATAATCTGTCACTACTGCTCTGCTACTCAAACCTTCTGGAATATAGTCATTACACACATTCTATGACAGGAGATAAAAATAAGAAAATGCTTGTGGAAATTAGCACTTACGTAAGGGTTATGGATCTCTGAATACACTTATCTGTGTTTTAATGTCTATCTGAGCATTTTAATAGAGCACCTTTCATACTTTGTTAATTTTCAATAATGTTTTATTTCTGAATATTCAATAATAAATTCCTTGTGTTTATTACAGCAACTTTTAATGTCAAGTTTAAGTTAACATTATAATAAGTTTTATCAGCTTTAATAACACATTTTTAAAAATAATTGTAGCACATTAGCAACAATTAGTAACAATTTCAGTACCTTAACTTTTTTTTAACAAGCTGTTTCTTTTTGTATCATACTTTTCTTTGCCCTTGGATTCACTAAAAGGCTTACCACTCATGCTAACTGCCCATCACAGATTGATCAATTAAACTGATAGCAAGAAAATGAGATGGCCCACTGCATGCTAACCTTAAACATACACCTTACCCTTTCTGTAACACTGTTGCTACACATGCCATTGTGATGCCCATGCACTGACCCAGTAATCAAGGAGCTTCAATCTTCACCACTAGCACCAGTGAGGGGCATCCACATTGGGAGGGATAACAAATATGCACACAGCAAAGTACAATTTCCCTTAAGAGCACAAAGAGATCACAAGCAGTCTGGGGCTGGTTTCTCCCTTTCTCTCCAGATCCCCAATAAGACACCCCACTGGCACAGCCAGGGTTCCAAGCCAAGTTCTCCCAGTACTATCTCTGACTAACCAGTGCTTTGTGTCTCTGTCCAAGTAGCTGAAACACATACAAACACACACACACACGCACACAAACACACACACATACACTTTGAGATATGATTTATATACAACCACACACACTCCTGGAGAAGGCTGGCACAGGTTCACTAGCTGTGCCCTTTCTGTCCAGGCTAGAAGGTAGTAATCCACTTCCATAAGAACCCCTATTTATCAGCTACCTATAAGGTCCTTCCCAAAGGGTGTCCAATTTTACTGTGCCATATTATTATCTAATAAGTAAGTGTGACCAGAACTTTTAAGGCTTATTTGAAAGGCTTTGTACAGTATCACTATATACATGCAATGTACTCTAGAGCTTAACTTATCTCTACACAAAACAGCCACAGTTGAAAGGTTTAAATATATTTAATAATAAATAATAAAAACACAATACAAATCTCCTCAATTCAACACAGTGCTAGTCAAGAGTTCAGAGATCACAGGAAAATGCTTAAAATCATACTGTAGAATATTCTGACATAAATATAGAAAACAGCTGGACTACACTTACAATTTTCTATCTATTTCCAAGAGAGACACTAAAGTCTAAGATCCTATTTACATACAGAGTAAATGCAGAGTACTGGTGAGTGGATGTTCTTCAGACAAAATCCAAAATGCTCTCTCTTTCTCTCTGAGATCTCTTAAATTGGTAATACATCACTGTTGACTCATTTTAGATTACATCATTCTTCTCTGGTTACCAGGCTAACAGAAACTCAGAGTTTTAACATTTATTTGATCTTGCACCTGACCAGGAAACCACAGCAATAAAAAACATTATACATGTAAAATCTAGCAATTAACTCTAGTCTCAAAACAATAGAAAGAAATATTTAATCCAGACATTCTGTCTCCGAGGTTTAAGATCAAATGGTTATAAACGCTTTACTTTATTAGCTTTCTTCAAGCAGAGTACACTGTGATTACATTTTTAAAGTTCATTTAACACATTTTTCTTTATATTTGTGAAACAGCCTGTGGATTTTATTAATATTTATAATGACATTGAATTATCTACAAAATTCTATCTAGCTGGGCTGTCAGCCTTTCAGTTTTATACATTTCTTTCCCCCTTGAGAACTCAAGCTAGTTTTTCAAGTGTCCATTGAAAAAGGTTGCTTGAGAGGGTTAGGTCTGAATAAGTTTACCTTATCCCATTCCCTGTCTTGACAGCCCATCTGCATTGGTGATGCTAACTCCACTACAATGATGCACTGACATATATGCTTGCAAACCTAGGCTCAATCTTATCAACTTGGCATTTTGCTTGCTGGCTCAGTATAACCATGTTGGGGATTGTGATCTGTAATTAGAGTGAATTTTCTTCCATACAGATAAGGCTGAAGTTTCTGCAGTGTGCACACTATGGCTAGACATTCCTTTTCTACAGCTGCATAGCATTCCTCCCTGGGTTGCAGCCTATGACTGAGATAGACCACTGGGTGCTCTTCTCCATCTGAATAAATCTAAGTACAGCCCCTACCTCATGGTTTGAAGCATCCACCTGCAAAACAAATTCTTTGCAGTAATCTGGACTGGCTAACACAGGGGGTCCCCCCGAAAGCTTCCTTAAGTTTTTGGAATGCCTGCTCTCATGCTCTGGTCCACACTACCTTATCTGGCCTGTTTTTCCTTGTCATGTCTGTGAGGGGAGCAGCTATGGTACTGTAACTGGGGATGAACTTTCTGTAGTACCCTGCTGTCCCTAAGAATGCCCTCATCTGCTTTTTGGTAATAGGTGCAGGCCATGCTTGAATGGCTTCCACTTTGGGATGTTCTGACCTGATCTTACCACTCCCCACGCTATGTCCCAGGTTGGAAACCTCTGCCATACCCACCTGACATTTTCTTGGCTTAATGGTCAACCCTGCCCTCTGTAGTCTGCTTAGCATCTCCCTGACATGTTGAAGGTGCTCTTGTCAGGAATGGCTGTAGATGGCAATATCATCTAGGTAAGCAAGGGCAAATCCTCCTGATCTTGCTAGGATATGATCTACCAGCCTCTGGAAAGTCGCTGGGACATTTTTCATCTCAAAGGTCATCTTTGTGATCTCAAACAAGCCAAAAAGAGTCACAAAGGCTGACCTATCTTTAGCACTGGGAGTCAAGGGCACCTGCAAGTAACCCTTGGTAAGACCAATGGTGGTAATATACTTAGCCCCACCAAGCTGCGCTAGGGCCTCATCTGTCCTAGGCATGGGGTAAGCATCTGACTCTGTGTGACTATTTAATTTCCTGTAGTCCACACAGAACCTGGTGCTGCCATCCTTTTTTGGCACCAGCAGCACTGAGGAGGCCCAAGGACTGTTGGACTCTTGAATTGCCCCTAGTTCCAACATTTCCTGGATCTCCTCCCACAGAGTCTGTTTGACTCTCTCAGGCACCCTGTAAGGGGCTTGCCTAATAGGCCTTTGGGGTCCTGTATCCACCTGGTGCTGCACCAGGTTGGTGCACCCTGGTTTCCCAGTGAACATGTCCCCAAACTCCTGTAACACTGCTTGGATTCCTCTACCCTGGGTAGGAGATAGCTGCTGAGACATTGCTACCCTTTCCACTGAGGTGTCAGTCCGAACTTCACTGAGACGATCAGTCCCCAGATCTCCCTCAGACTACTCCTGCAATCCACTGCAAATAATCAGCACAAGAGCCTCCCTATCATGGTAAGGTTTCATCATGTTAACATGGTACAATCTGTGTCCCTGCCTCCTGCCTAGCTGTTATAGTTAACATCACTTACCTTGATTACCACCTTATAGGGTCCCTCCCAGGCTGCTTGCAGCTTGTTGTGTCTGACAGGAATGAGAACCATTACCTGCTGCCCTACAGCATACTCTCTAGTTCAAGCATTCCTGTCATACCAGACCTTTTGCTGTTGTTGGGCTTCTGCCAATTTCTCCTGGGCAAAGCCCATGAGTTCCTTGAGCCTTGTCCTGAGGTTTAGGACATATGCCACAAGAGACTCCATGTGAGATTCACACTCATCATCCCACTCATGTCGAATTAAATCTAGAGGTCCCCTCACCATATGCCCATACAGCAACTCAAAGGGTGAAAAACTTGTGGATTCCTAAGGAACATTTCTATAAGCAAAGAACAGATGGGGCAAATATTTGTCCCACTCCCTTTTAAACTGGTCTGCAAATGCCCATAGCATGGACTTGATTGCAGAGTTTAACCTCTCAACAAGACCATTAGTCTGGGGATGGTAGGGTGTGGTCTTCAGGTGCTTCACCTCACATTACTTACACAGACAAGCCAGCAAGTCTGACATGACAATGGCACCTCTGTCAGTCAGTATTTCTTTTGGGAAACCTACCTTGCTGAAAATCTCTAAAAGCATTTTCCACCTTTTCTGCCTCAATGGAGGACAAAGCCACTGCCTCAGGGTATCTTGCAGCATAATCTACTAACACTAGGATATACTTTTTCCCTGTGGAACTTGGGGTACTCAGAGGCCCCACAATATCCATAACTACTCTCTGAAATGGTTCCTCAGTCACAGGCAAAGGCTTCAAAGGAGCTCTCACCTTGTCTCCTGCCTTGCCTACCTTTTGGAACTGCTCACAGGTCCTACAGTACCCTGTTAAATCTCTGGAAATGCCAAGCCAATAGAAGTTCTGCATAATATGTCTCTTTATACATTTTATGCCCATATGACCTGCAAAGGGAATATCAATGGGCTGTGGCTAGAAGTGCCAGATGGTAGGCAATAGGCACTACCGACTGCTGTATTCTCGCACCTTCTAGTCCTCCCTCAGGGGTCCACTCTCTATACAGTAATCCTTTATCCCAGTATACAGATTCCTCCTTCCCTTGAGAATCAGGCGCCTCCCTAGCTACCTTACTCAGGCCTTGAAATGTAGGATCTGAAAGCTGAGCTTGTCTCAACTCTCTTTTTGTAACTCCTCCCAGCTCCCCTTCCACAGGAAGTGTGGCATCCTCTGACAGCGGTGCCTCACTATCAGCCTGGGTACTACTAATCACCTTTACCTTTGCAAGTCACTCTGTCCAAAGTATCATCAGTACCCACAAACAGCTGTGGCTCACCATCAGTTTCACTGCTACAGGGTAGCTCCTTCCCTGAAGTAACCAACTCACCAGTCCTGGCAGCATGTATGTGGTCTGGCTGGGTCTCCCCTAGGATACCAGACCCACATGCTTGTCTCAAAGCCTGACTGCATGTAACTGCATTGACACATGGCACTGCCTCATCCAAATCCTTCCCTATCAGGACATCTGTGTGATGGTAGTTCGGTACCCCTGTTGTTTCAAGACAACCTACTATTGGCATTTTGTCTTTCCCACTTACTGGCTCTCTCACCTTTTGTTGCCTTCATGGACATTTGTCTGCCACATAGCCCCACTGGTTGCAATCAAAACATTTGACCCTAGGTCCTGGACGTATACCTGGACTAGTGGCTTCCCCTGCTACTGGCAGATTCTGTAGGGGCAGTCTGGGCTGCCCACCATGTGTTCCTTTAGTCCCATGAGCAGTATTGAGGTTCTCTTTCCTGTGCAGGGATGCCCTGCTTGCTAGGTATAGGTCTCCCTTCTTCCCCAGCTCATCTCAAGTAGCACATTGCCTATCTGATAACCAAATCCTCATGTCCTCAGGCAAGCCCTTCAAAAGGGGTGACCTGACATCCACTTACTCACGTATGAAAATAAGAGCTCAGTTCAGCAACATATTCACACACATTTTTATCTGCCTTGCAACTATGCTCACAAAACTTTTACATATAAGTTTCAGGTGAAAGCTTCAAAAATTCTAGCAGACAATTCTTAACAACAGTATAATCAAAAAATGAATGATCAGAAGGTTTAGGCAACACAGTTACAGCTTTTCCAAAGTGTAAGGGGGTCAGGAACCATACTCAGAGCCCTTGGTCAACACCATACTGTTTACATACCCTCTCAAACATATGAATGAAACTATCAAAATTATCTCCCTCTGTAAACTGCAGAAGAAATCTACTGACCTTTTTTGCTTCTGGGGTCCACATTACCTCCCTGACTCTGGCAAAGAGTCACAATCTCCTTTTCACTGTGTCTCTGCCTCTCCTTCTCCTCAGCTTGTGGGCATAGCCGTTTCTCATTCTCCTCAGCCTGTAGATGCCTTAGTCTCTCTGCTGCTTCTGTTTTGAAATGCCTGGCCTCCAACTCAAGTCTCTTTAGGTCCAGATGGATTTTTAATTCCTTTACAGAAAGGTTGAGCTGTCCATTCTCTGAGTGTTGTACACCTCCATGGCCATTCTGATCGTCCTCTTGATTGCTGTTTTCTGATGCAGCTGTGGCCAAAATTGCAATCATGTCTGCCTTAGTCAGGTTTCCATGCACAAGTCCCTTAGCCTGGTACATCTCAGCCAACTGGATGTCTTCCTTGTCAGCTTGCCATACTCCTGCTCTGATGACATGCTCACTTGCTCTCCCTGACTAAGCTAACAAAAGAAATAAAAGAATTGTGATCTGAACTCTGAATATTCACTGTGTGGCTAATTTAGAGTACAAAAAACACCTTCAGTGATCACTGTATACAAGATACAGGAATTCATTATCCACCCCACTTCAAGCCAATTGCCAACCAATTATTATGTGGTGTGGATATCCCACCACTGCCAACCAATTAATATGTGAGGCCTGTGCACTGACCCAATAATCAAGGAGCCTCAATCCTCACTGCTAGCACCAGTGAGGGGTGTCTAAATTGGGAGGGATAAGAAATACACACACAGTAAAGTACAATTTCCCTTAAGAGAACACAGAGATCACAGGCAGTCTCCCTTTCTCTCCAGATCTCCAATAAGACTCCCCAGTGGCACAGCTATAGAGGGGAGTCCTTAGCCAGGGTTCCAAGCCAAGTCCTCCCAGCACTCCCTCTGTCCAACCAGTGCTTCATGTCCCTGTCCATGTAGCTGACACACGCACACACTTTGAGATATGATTATATACAACCACACAGACACTCCTGGGGAAGGCTGGCACAGGTTAACTAGCTGTGCCCTTGCTCTCCAGGCTAAAAAGTAGTAATCCACTTCCACTAGAACCCCTGTTTATCAGCTACCAATAAGACCCTTCCTAAAGGGTGTCCAATTTTACTGTGCAATATTATTATCCAAATAGTAAGTGTGACCAGAAATTTTAAAGCGTATTGGAGTGGCTTTGTACATTATCACTATACACATGCAATGTACTCTAGAGCTTAAGTTATCTCTACACAATACAGCCACAGCTGAAAGGTTTAAAATATTTAATAATATATAATAAAAACACAAAATAAATCTTCTCAATTCAACACAGTGCTAGTCAAGAGTTCAGAGATCACAGGAAAAGGGTTACAATAATACTGTAGAATAGTCTGGCATAAATATAGAAAACAACTAGACTAAATGTACAATTTTCTATTTCTAAGAGAGACACTAAAGTCTAAGATCCTACTTACATACAGAGCAAAGGAAGAGTACTGGTGAGTGGATATTCTTCAGACAAAATCCAAAATGCTCTCTCTGTCTCTCTGAAATCTTTTAAATTGGTAATACATCACTGCTGACTCATTTTAGATTACATCATTCTTCTCTGGTTCTCAGGTTAACAGAAACTCAGAGTTTTAACATTTCTTTGATCTTGCACCTGGCCAGGAAAACACAGCAATAAAAGACATTATACATGTAAAATCTAGCAAATTAACTCTGGTCTCAAAACAATGGAATGAATTCCTTAGTTCAGACATTGTCTCTCAGCTGTGAGATCAAACAGTCATAAAATGCTTTATTTTATCAGCTTTCTTCCAGTAGAATGCACTGTGGTTACATTTTTGAAGTACAACATTTAACACAGTTTTCTTTACATTTTTGAAACAGCCTGTGGATTTTAATATTTACAATGTCATTGAATTATCTACAAAATTCTATCTAGCTGGGTTGGCAGCCTTTCAGTTTTTCACAGACATCCTGGACACTCACCATACATACACACACATGCAATGAGTGCTCTTTTGTTGGCACTTTTTTTGACAGTGGTTATATATGTACTTTTAACATACAGGATGGACACATTTTCTTTGAAACATAATAAAGTAGACTACTTCTGTATCAATAATTTCACAATGCGTATATATATATATATATATTTTTCTTTTGTGTAATGTTGTTTACTGCTGTCAATTTGCTACTTCACACCAGTGCAAGACAGGTAAGTGCATTTCTTTGTTTTGGTAATCTTACTGTTCTGTGTTTTAGAATAGCTACCAAACATGTTTATGAGGAATAGTGTTGAACTTATAACATTTATTCTGATTATGTGCAACTGATACTTAGTCTGATTTCAGTATACAACCATCATGATTTTTTTTCAATATTAAATGGCATGTATTGTATTCAACATTACTTGCAGAAATTTTTTTGAGATTGAGGTGCAAATTGAATGAACATTTCCAGATACATATATGGTGTAAAACATTAGGCCAGTAGTTCATATTGGTAGTTAGAGAAGTATATGTGTGTTAATGTTGTTGACATAAGGTCTTTAGAAAACTTGGTATATGGAATCAGTACTATCAATGAAAATATGAAGGTTATAAAAACAGAGCATGCTTACAAATAGCATAAAGACAGATTAGTCTGCAGATATCTAGAAATTATATTTTCCAAGTATACATGTACTGCAGACATTAGCTGGAATTAGAAACATCACTTATGCTGCAAATTAATGCCAAGAAAGTGTAATGAACATAATGCAATTCAGCCCAAAGCTGAATAACAATGTAATAGAAGCTATGCACAATGAGAGTGGTGTACGAAATTAGGAATCCTCAAGCAAAACTCTGAAAGGAAAGCTAAAGACCAGTACTGCACAATGAGGATGACCTAATCTAAGCAGCCCAGTAGTGTACCTGCAACAAGATCACAATGATGCATGTTCACACATAAAACAACATCCTGCTATAAGAACAGCTGAAAGCCTAATAAGGGATCTGATGTTGTCTCTTCCATCTGTTACTTAATGAGTCAGATCTGACTTTGGCCACTCTCAAGCTTTGGATCTGTTGCTCAGACTCCTTCCCTTACCCATAAGCCCCTTGTGATGAAGAAGTTACCTCAGATCTTGTTTACTGCTGAAAGCTTCAGATGTGGCCATAAGTTACCAAATTCAGATGCCCATCAGAAGTGTGTACATGCATTAGAGGCTGCACTCTTAAATTCTCAGTGCAGCATTTCCAAAGCTTTTGGGCATAGGGTGATTGCAGAACACTAGAACAAATGAAATGGTTTCTCCCTGTCTCTGTGGGAGAAAGTACCCCTTCCCTTTTCTCTGGGAGCTCTTTTTCTTCTCTTCAGGTTAACAAACCAGCTGACTGGGACAGGCCCAAAAAAGTAAAAAGAAAAAGAGAAAGAAAAGGAAAAAAAACAAGACGGGCCAAGAAAAGGTCTCCAGATCATTGTTTCTCATTTGTTTTGGCTCCAAAAGTAACAAAACCTTCAGATCTGATGTTGACCTCAGAGAAGATTCTTATCAGATGTGATACTCCTCCTCTTCCTGAGTCTTGTTTTTCTCTAGGATCAGTGTCACCCAGATTTAAGTTTCTGATTCACAAAAAAGATTCTTTCAATTAATCTCTAGGCCATCTCCTTCTTCTTCCCTTCATTCAGCCAGGTCCACCAGGAGTCTCAGTGAAGGGGAAGTGGACACAATGATGAGGAAATTCCTCCAGACACAAATCCAGCTGTGGCTGTTCCTGGCTCTGGCCTCATCTGGATCTAGGAAACTGACTTCTTCCCCTCCTCATGTGATAACTCTTCCTCTGTTCCATCCTGTACTATTGGAGTAATTGGACCAGAGTCCAGACCAGGGTATGTCTTCCTCATTGCCAAAGATTTGGTCATCTTCAACTCTAGGGGGTTCTTTGATTCATTTGGCTCTGTTACTTTTGAAGCCTTCTGGCTCTCAGAGGTATGTAGTCAGTGCTGACTCTGGGGGAGTGGATTTGGAGCCAATAACTTTGGATCCATCCCTCCTCTTCCTTGCTGCTTCTGAGTTGGACAGCTTGACAACAAAGTCAGCTACAAATCTGAGTTGAGCAGTTTCTTGGGTCAAGCCTCCTCTTGGAGCTTTGGCTCCTATGGCATGGCTCCTTGAATCTGTATCATGTTTGAAGCTTTCAAAAGAGTGTTCTCTAAATCTAAAGACCAGACTTCCCTTTCAAGCTCTGATCGGTCCCTCATAAGTAGAGTTTCTCTGGATCTGGTGCCTGTTTATTTTGCTATGTTGGGGCAGCCGGCTCTCAAAAACTTTCAGCCAGTCTTCAGAGAGAAGCTCCCATCAGCTTCAAACTCCTCTTTGAAACATCCTACTGAAGAGATACGTAAGAAGCATGGGTGTAAAAGGAGACACATTGATTATCCCACAGAAATCACTCACAGAAGACACTGACTTTGATGAAGAGAAAAATTCCCAAGATCTCTGCTTGAAGATATTATGTTTAGAGAGATTTTGGAACTGTCGAAACAGAAAGGTGGACTGGGTGGTCTACTGAGTCACCTTCTCAAGAAGAATCAGTGTTCTTTGAGGTTTTCAGAGCTGGTGTATCTACTTCTTGTGTGTGGAACAGGCAGAAGAGAGTTCCACTGCCATCCACCTAACAGGAAGTCTCATGCATTGGACAGGTTTTGGAAGTGAGTCTACACTTCAGCAACAATTTTGGTGAGAATGCTTTATTACTTGGCACATGTCACTTGCTTTCAGAATGATTTGCCAAGGAGCTTTCCAAATCTTTCTAGGGGTCTCTATCTGCAGCCCAAAGGAAATCCATTGACTCATAGTTGGCTACCCTCCATTCTTTATCCAGTATCTCCATGCACCTTATTTCCAACCCCATGGAAGGCGCTCCTAAAGCAGCAGGCACCAGCATCACCATTAAGAGACATGGCTGGATCTTTTGTTAGTGCCCCTTACAATGGATCAACACTTTTCAAAGAAAGACTTAAATGAAATGAAATGAACAATACAGTAAGACTCTTTCTGCCATAGGGATAAAATTGTCTAACCCTCAAAGAATTTTCTGAAGGAATCAGAATGATGATGGCAGAGGAGTAAGCTCTAATAGTGGATGTCACCCTTGGGCAGAAGTGGTCCACAGAACCAGGGCTTCTGAGGTCCCTTCTCTAAGAGGTCCTACCAATTCTCCTAAACATTTGCCTGACTGCCACTGAAAGGGAGCAGTTGGGGATGCTTATCCCTGCACTCAGTAACCTGGAAATCCATCACTCAAGATATGTGGTGTAGAGGATTATAACCAGAGGCTGTTTCATTCTCTATCTTTTTCCTCCATTTTCCAGAAAAAGACTATACAATGTGCCACCCTCTCAAAGGGAAGCAGCCAGTTTAGAGACAAGAAAGCTTCTAAACATTTAAGTCGATCAGGAGGTCCCATCAGACAAGAGATTATCTGGAACTTACTCAAGATTATTTTAAGTGCCAAAGAAAAATGTGGCCCTAAGGTCAATTCTGTACCTCCGCCAACTAAACAAGTTCATATAGCAAACAAATTCCAAATGGTCATGGTTCACTTTATTCTGCCTTTACTGAGGGCAAAATGAATGGATGTGCTCAATTGATCTCCAGGACACATACTACCATGTAAAGATGGACAGACTATCTAGGAGGCTCCTTTGCTTAAAGATTGGAGACAGTTATTTCCATTCCAAAGCCCTGACCTTTGGTCTCACCACATCCCCTGGGTGTTCACCAAATGCATTGTAGTGGCTGCAGCTCACCTCCGACTGCAAGAGATCTGTGGTGTTTAGTTATCTGGATGATTGATTCATCAGTGGCTCAACTAGGGATCTACTTGTTCAAGCTAGAGATTCTTTGCTCCATCTTTGCTCATGTCTGTGGATCAGGAAAGCATACATACCTCTCAATCTCTAAGCACAAGAAATCAGAAAAAAAAACAGAAATAATGGGGGAACAAAGACACAAAAATAAGGACAGTTTTTAAATATTGCTTCTATAAACTTACAAAATTGCTAGAATCACAGGTTTTTGATAATGTATTTGGTTTCTGTAGGATATGAAGTCTGAAACTTAAATGCATACCATTATTTACTGTTATTTAGTGACTTCAATCCTCTCTGATTTTCCAGAAAACCACAATATTTATGAGGAAGATACCAAAAATATGAGAAAAATCAAGACATTCTGCAAAAATCTGGACATTTGGGAGGTATGCAGTCCAAGCTCCAGCCTGTTCAGTATTTCGAATTCATCAAGGCTCTCCTGGGTATGAAACTTCAGATTGCAAAGCTTCCTCAGAACAGGATTTCAAGTCTTCATAAGCAAGTTTTGGCCATTCTATCTTGTCAGAAACCATCAACAAAACTGATACATCCCTTAGCCTCCATGACAGCTGTGATTATCTTAATCCTTTGGTCAGATACCACATGTGTGTTGTATAATGGACCTTGGCAGTCCAGTTATGTATAGAACAACTTCCCATGTCTTTCTGGGTATCATTAACAAAGATTTGCAGATCTCACATCCAATGGTGGTTAAAGTCATCAGCTGGATCTAAATGATGTCCCTTTGTTCTTTCGTCCCCCTGAGCCACGGTGGCCATGGATGCTTCTCAGCTTGGGGGCATTTCTTTGAAAAGGTACATGGTCTCTAAAGAGGCCAACCTTCACATCAAAATCTTGGTGATAAGAGTGGCCCTCCCAGACTTGTAGACATTCCAGGACTCTTGGTTTTGATACCTGTCCAGATGGACAATATATCAGTGGCTTACTACATCAACAAACAGGGAGGAACCTGATCTTATCTTTTGTGTAGAGAGGCCACAAGGGTATGGCAATAGGCAATGTCTTTCCACTACTTTCTGACAGCAATGCACATTCTGGGGAAGTCCAGTTTTCTAGAGGACAGGTTAAGCAGTTCTGTCCTTATTCCTCATGAGTGGTCCTTCAATACAGTAGTAGTAGCAGAGAGTATATTCAGCCATTGGGACTGACATTGATGTGACCGCTTTACATCTTACCTCAAGCCCAAATGCAGCAAGTTTTATGCTCTGATCCCCCGGTAGAGGGAGTCACCAAAGGATGCTCTGGTCCACAACTGGCCCCCCCTGGACTCCTTTACACATTCCCTCCTACTCTCTAATTCCCAAATTCCTTCAGAAAACTTTATTGAGGAAAATCACAGGCATCCTCATAGATCCCTACTGGCCTCAGCAAGTGTAGTTTCCCTTCCTCTGGCCTCATCTGGCACACCCTCTATGCATGCTGGGCTCAGCTCCGGATCTACTATCTCACCTATCAGGTTCTCCTCACGTCAACTTTCAGTCCCACAAATTGACAGCATGGTGTCTCCAATTCCAATAATGGCAATGTAGTCCAGGCTTTCATCAGCAGTCATTCACATACTGATCTCTTCTTAGAAGCCCTCTGCCAGAAAGATCTACAAAAGTAAATGGAATAGAGTCTCAGCCTGGGCTTCCAGTAATAACTGATATCCTTTGTCAGCCTCTCTTCGGACCACTTTGGATTTTCTGGCATCCTTTTTACCAGCTGGAGACAGTGACTCCATTATTAAAGTACAAGTGGCTGCTTTTTCCTCTTTCCACACTGCAGAAGACCAGACTCCTATTGCATCCCACAGACTGTCTAAAACTTCCCTCAGAAGAAACTTTCTCCTTTACTCTCCATTCAGGGACCTGCTCCTCCTTGAGATTTTACTATTTGAGACAGGTCTTGATGGGTCCTCTAGCTGATTTGATGTTTTACTCATGGAAAACTCTGTTTTAGTGGCTGTCACCTCTGTCATGAGGATTTCTGAACTCCATGCATTATCATCTAAACCTCCCTACCCGATTTTTCATACTGCCAGGGTATCCTTGAGAACTAATCCGTCTTTCCTCCACAATGTGTCTTCTGAATCATAAGTCAATCAGTCAACCATTCTTCCAGTATTGGTTTCACATTTTTCAAATGAGGAAGAATACAAATTACATTTGCTGGATGTACAGCATCAACTATGTTTTTATTTGCATTGAACCAAGACAATCAGAATGACTGACCATGTATTTGTCTCTTATTCTTCTGTTAAAATGTGGAAGAGTGTAGCTAAAGTAATACTATCACTGGCTTTCAAAATGTCTCTCTTGTGTGTACAAAGAAAGAGGCTTTTTGCTGTCCAGATCTCCAAAGGCTCATTCAGCTAGGTATGTGTCATCTTCAACAGCCTTCTTTTCCAGAGAACCCCTTGATGACATGTGCTGTGGCTACTTCATCCAAGGTTCATACATTCATTTCATGCTACCAACTGGACATAAAATCTAGGTCAAGAGCCTCCTTTGGTTCACATACCTTCCAAGTGTTACAGTAGCTGGGGGACTCTGTCCCATCCATTGAGGAATGGATGGAAAAGACAACATTAGATATGAAAGTTATGTACTTATTATAATGCTATACCTGTGTTGTCTGCTTTTGTCCTTTCTCAAATTCCTGTCCTCCTTCCCACATCCTTGCCCTTTTTCCTGATTAATGCTGTTCAGTCCTGCAGTGATCTGGCTGACCTAACTTTAATTACAGTAGGGTATTATTTCAAGCCTACACATGGCAGATGGCTTCTTCTCTTTTAAGCTGTTACATAAGTGGTGTATTTAGGTCTCCTAGCATCTTTGAGGTTAGCTTACTGTACTCTGGTATTTTGGAAAAACTCAATGTGAGGTAACTTGTTTGTCAGGAGAGGATTATGGGTAACAGGAGGAGGTTGAGCATCAGATTCAAAGCCTGAGAGTGGTCAAAGGCAAAGCTGACTCAGATCTGAAGACCCATTCACTGAGGAAGGATGGAAGCAGACAGCACAGATCTATTCTTATCGGAAGTACATAACTTTCATTTTCATGTCAA
Source organism: Protopterus annectens (assembly GCF_019279795.1). Taxonomy (NCBI): domain Eukaryota; kingdom Metazoa; phylum Chordata; order Ceratodontiformes; family Protopteridae; genus Protopterus; species Protopterus annectens. The sequence goes on from NC_056739.1 coordinate 697,875,464, forward strand.
ATTGCCTACCAATTTACTGTTATAAATGGGAAGGAATTTCATGTATATGACAGCCAGAAAGGAAGAAAAGCAAACATAGGGCCTCAAAAAAGGGCTAAAGGATGGGATGAGAAAAGTGGAATGAGATGCAGAAGAAGGAGTATATTTTATCTGTGGGACAGATGCTCATTTTTCATTTGTGCAAGAAGAGTTGGGGGTGTGGGGATGGTAGCAGCAGAAGGCAAATAAACACAGCACAAAGACAAAGACCAAAAAAAGAGGAGCTGACACAAAAAGGGGAAGACACAAAGGAGAGGGAGGACTGGATAATATACTATTGATGGAAGTGAAAAACAAGGAAAGGGAAACACTGTGAGTAGGGAGAGGGTGGAGTGGCAGGTGACATTTGCATTGCCTAGCACTGCACCCAGCAAGAGGTGCAACATTTATACAGTATTTTTAAGAAGGATGAAAAAAGTGCTTTGGCTTAACATGTAGAACATTGTGGGGGTTTAAACACTTAAATTTTATATATTGAAAAGATTGGAGAGTGGTAACTTTTCAAGTGACTAGCAAAATCATTTACTATTTAAAGAACTAATAGGGTAGTTAAGACTGGATGCTACGATTAGTTCAAGTTTAAATTTGGCTATGTCAGTTAGTAGTGTGTTAAAACACAAAGCCTCTATTTTCTGATATATTGTAGTAATGGTAAAGTTACTTTTGATATCTGGTTTTGGCTTTAACATAGTCACTAAGATAATTGGTGGATGATGTTATATTGTCGTAGTGATGTAATTTCCTGGTTTTCCAACATCTATATATGGGGTCTATTTTGTAAGTTTTATATGATTTTATGAAAAGCTTTTATGGATGGTTCTGATGATGTCTATTAGTTTTTAGATGAAAGTGCTTAACCTCAACCTTTATTATTAAAGTTATGTCTCACCACATCCCGGTCAGTACATTTTTGTGGGTTTTCTGGTTTTCAACTTTCTGTTAAGAATGTATGCATGGCAAGGATATATTAATGGGAATATACAATATATGGGGACATACATTCAGATGTAATGTATATTATGACACATAGTAAACTACTGGGACACCAACAGGCAGGCCAGTGATCAGTTTTCTGACAGCACTGTCACTTCCCTGTGATAGGGTGGGTGGGAGACCATAGCAGCCTGAATGCTCACTGTATGTGTATAAGGAAGCATCTGCTAATGCTATAAAGGATTTTCATTGCTAGCAGCAATGTAACAATGCACCAGTCGGCTGGTATCAAAACTATATGCAGCTATAATATTACCAGTGTATGCATACCTCTGTGACTGGAAAGCCATTCCGGATATCTCCAAAATGTCACCTGTTTTTCTTCTCCTCAATTATCCCAGCAGCTGAAAAGAATAGAAGAAAAGAAAAATGTCCATGAATAAACTGTCATGCATTTGCCTAATTAGTTAAAACCACATTACAGTACAATTCACCTGCCATGAGTACTTACGGTAGAACTCAGAAGCACTTTCCTTAACCACCTCTTCCTACTGGTGAAGAAGGTCAAGATGGCATCTGCTCAGACTGCTCTACTGATGCCTGCACTGCTTATCAATGTGGTTGATGCAAGCAGATTACTTATCACCTTGGCAAGGCAGTACCAGCCTCCATCTTGTACTGGACACTCTCATAAGGTCTCCAGCAGGTGTGTCTTCTTTGCAGAAAGTAGAGAAAGATATTCAACTTTTTACTGCATTACCTAGAGCCCTGTCATAAACAGCACGCTTAGAAGCCATGGCCATTTCAAAGTTCACAGTCATAAGGAAAACACTAGTAGACTGATGTCCACATATGTTGAAAGTGTCACATGATATGCATTGATAGGCAGCAAGATAGCTTAACAGTGGTTAATGCCATTATATAATGTTGTTTGTCTTTTTCAGCTTTTCCCGGTAAGGGGTCGCCACAGCGGATCTCCGGTCCGCTAATGATTGGCAGTAGATTTTTTTTATGGTGCCGAGTTGCCAGCCCGATGCCCAACCTTCAGCGAAGGCACACCCATTCACGCATGTCTTTCGGAGGCCACTCAACCGCAGGGAGGACATGCAGACTCTACACAGAAGGCACTCCCCACACACCAGCTGAGAATTGAATGGAAGAACCTCTTATATAATATATAATAAACAAATAGCATGCCAGGGTGGTGCATGGGGTATGCAAGAAACGATGACCTGATTATATGTATCCTGTGCAACCAACATCTCACCCCATGATTACACTATAGTGCCTCTAGTGACTGCAAAATGTCTTAACACATCTGTATCCATGTAGGGGTCAATGATCTGCCCAGGCATGTACAATGTGCTTTGCAATCTATTATGTGTGCACACAGTCAAGTGCAGGCCTCACTGTGCAGCATTGGTCTGGTATGTTTTGTGTAAATGTGCAGTTTAGATACACTTAATTGTAATTGGCTTGTTAATGTAAATGCAGCACTATGAGTCTTGAAACTGAGGGGTGAATAGAACCACAGTCTTTGTAGTGCTCATCACACTACAGAAACAAATCACCAGTACAAGGAATAGGAGACCATATAGAATGCTTCATAGATGGTTCACAGAGCTACCAACTACTGTGCTAAGTGTAGAGGGGACAGTGGCATGGGGTGAAAAGGTGCAGGTAATATTACTGTTGTCATGATGATGTGGTATAGGGGTTGACCATCATCTGACTGGTGAGAGGGGGCAGGGTCCTCAAGAGGCTTTCTTACTATGCTTTGCCATATATTCCCATAGTGCTTCACTAGCTGCAGAATGAAGTAGCTTTGATGGAAGGAGGAGACACAGACCGTAAGTGGGAGTGGACGTGGTGACTGACTTTGAAAATATGTGCTTCTGCTTTTGAAAGGAGATGACTTTTGCAGAAAAGATGGTGCATTACACTTAATAAATAATGACAATGATTAGTTTACTTTTACTTCAAAAATGTGTATTGATTCACATTTGTGTCATTCTGTCAATGCCTCAGGTTAATGGAACTAATACTTTAAAATTGTTCCTGATTGTCCCTGATTATTTTTGGATTTATCACTGATTCTGTTGAGATTTCTTCCTGATTCATTGAGAGCTATGGGGCCACCCCATGGGTTGAACAAGACATATTCAGGGATGCCTTGCAGTGGGGTTCACCCTTCTGTTGTGTTGAATGCCTAAAATGCCAGGGTACACACAACACTAGACAGTGATCATGGTGTTACCATACCTGTTGTTTATTTGAAGGATATTTTTTCATGGATGGGAACAGCAACATAGGTAACACATGTCACAGACCACCACTGTGGGGGATGGGCAGGGTCCAAGAACAAATAGCTGTAGCCATCTACATGTGTGGTGTAGGGTAAATGTGGGATCAGGTGGGGGCATGTCACATGCTACATGGTCCATACGTATGGATTTTGTGCCACACACAAACACACCTGCAACCAGCTATAGACAGCTACCCCTCAGTATAAATCTAATGCAGTGGCTTGTTCCTTTGGGCAAATTAGTTGCTGAAAAGTCTGACCTCAATCTACACCATGGGGTGAGTGACTGTTATTTCTATGGCAAATATCAGTAGCCAATTATTTACTGTATGCATGTCTTCATGTTTACAGAATGAGATGGCTCTTAAACAGGGTAAAAGAATCGATAACATTTCCTAGGCAGAAAATTATGTTCTGCTCAGGCTGTCTGTGAAGATTGCTGGCAGAGACTCCTAAATGACAAGAAACAAAAAGTTAATTCCTTAATACCTTTCAACTGTCTGGATTTTCAAAGAATGTTCACATTTTTGCCTCATATTTTTGGTATGTTCCTTATAAAATGTGTGGTTTGCTGACAAAACTGCCAAGAACTCTAGTCCCTAAATAATAATAAGATACATGTGAATTTAATACTTCATATCCTTCAGAAAGCACATACTAACAGAAATCCTGTTATTCTCTATCTTTCTAAGTTTGTAAGAAAAATATTTAAAAATTGTCCATATTTTGTCCTGTCATTTTTATAGGCTTTGTCCAGTTTAATTTCATTAAGTGCTTAAGGAGTATGGTTCTGCTGAGCTCTTTGCCAGGCTTCATTTGCCTTTACAAGTAATGTTTGGTAATATCAGGGTTGGTATTGCTCTGTCTTTATCAGTTTGTGCCAAAAGATGTTCATGTATGATCAGAATGCTCACTGGATATCGTTTTCCTTTACTTCTCTGATGCTTGTAAAGACGTGACTGGTAGTTGTTGGACACAAAATTTCTAGCTAATGGTAAAAAAAATAATAATTTCTTTCTAAATTTATCTTGTATATGTTGCAAAATGGGCTGCATTTAAGAAGAACCAATATAGTTTGTTATTTCAAGTTCAGTCTTCTAACACTCTCACCCATCTTTCTCTACCGCATCCTTAAAGCCCATTCACAGCTCTGATAGATTTTTGCTTAATAAAAAACTGTGACTCAGAAAATATACTTGTGGTCTGACTGTTTAAACCATTTCTTTTTATTTGCTTGCAGAGCATAGCTTCCTATCTGATATCTATGTGTCCTTGTGACACTTCAGTTTTTATGACACCATCCAGTGAAGATGATTTTCTAGTATGATATAATCATTGTATAACATAATGAAGTCTAGTCAGTCCTGAGGCTTTATCTAAGATGAAACACAGACACTTCTGTATATTTGATTATCTTAATCCTGTACCAAAGAATGCAGCTTTTTAATTTCCTTGTGTCACTTTTAATTCTATGTCACATAACATCTGCATTTGTAAGCTCATTTTTCTCATGTCTCACATTCATCTTTGTTTAGTTACAGGGTAGCCCCCTCCACCTCCCAGCAATGTGTTATACAGCTAACAATGTTCTATGTTTGTAGATTTTGTGTCATCGTAGTTATATACTGCTCAAACAAAGGCCACTGGTTTCAAATACAGACTGGTTAGATATTTGGGGCTATTCTACAGCTTCTCAACATTTAGACTTAATATTTTAACATACATACATCTCAATTTAAAATGTTTACACATATTTACCTGAGTTGGACAATCATAGTCCTTTCTGCTTGCCAATTAACTGACTGAAAAAAATCTAACATAACTCGATATAGGAAGCAAAAAGAAATAAAACGACTGAGATGTTAATGCCCCATCAAGACCAAAAGAACAGAAAAAAAGGTACTTACATATTATTGCAACCACGTTCAACCAGAGAAACGTCTCTTTCACAAGCCATACTTATGCTGAAAAGTTAGGGGTTGTCCGGCCAAATGTAGGATTTCCTTAAGTCACTGCCACTTTGGACATTTCAAAGGTTGGACTATACTTGTGTGCATGTGAAACCAGGAGAAGTTTATATGCTTTTTGGGGGGGTTTATAGCTGTCAATGTCATTGTCCTGCACTCAGACTATTTCATTCCCGAGATTACAGTTTACAAGTGCCAACAACACTGATGTTTTTGTAAAACTGCCTTTTTCCCCGGAAACCAGAAATTTCATGAGGAGGGCAATCCCATCCCTCCAAAAAAAAAACAAACAAAAAAAAAAAAGAAATGACACCAAAATCTGGCCATCATGCGAAAAGCTGAGGAGTTGAGAGGTGTGTTGCCCACCTCTGATTACTTGCAATGCGGTACAACTGAACGTTATTGAAACAGAGTGTGTACCTGCACTGATTTACAAATAGTTCTGGACATTAAAAGCAATCTTTTGTTTTTCGTACATGTTTCTCCCATTCTTGTTGATATAGGTATATTTGACAACTGTTTTCCACTACTTTTGTCAGCACGAGTACAGCTTGAAAAACAGCCATTTCTCATCCTCCAAATGTGGTTGTGATAATATGTAAGCACCGAATAAAGTTATCACCTTTTAGCGAACCTTGTTAAAAGAATATGATTAGCACTTAGGGGAACTGCAAGCAAGCAAGATATGAAAGTTATGTACTTACTATAATGATACATCTGTTCTTATTTTTGTCTGGTTCAATATGTGGGATGCCTGATCCAGACGGATCTGAACTAGGCACCTTATACCAGAGTATTATATCAGAGACGTCTGATTCCTCCCCAACCCACAATGCCCTCCTCCTACCTAATTTACCTCTGACTGAGTTTGATGACTGATTTCAAATGGTCTCTAATAATCATAGGAAGGAAATGAAGAAAAAGGGATATTATACATTATGCACTATAGAAGAAAGTAGAACAAGTGACTGACAGGGTCCCAACAAAGCCTGACTGAGCCCCAGAAGATGGAAATGACAATTTGGAAGGGGTGAGGAAGGAGGGGAATTGAACCAGATGAAAATAAGGCAACACAAATTATCATTATGGTAAGTACATAACTTTCATATCTGATGTTGCATTATTTTATCGGATTCAAAATATGGGACACCTTCCCAAGCTACCCAAACAGAATCTAAATAGACTCAATGAAGGAAATTCCTGAGAATGGCAGAGCCAAAGGATGTGGGAATTCTGGACATGCAAATATAACGTATAATGAGATATAAAGGTATGGGTTGTAGACCAAGTTAGAAGACCTGGAACCCTTGCAGCCAGATATGAGCTATTGCAACTGCCATCGTCTTGGCGAATAGCTGGTGGGGGTGTGCTGAGACTAAATGGAAGTACCCTGAATCCATAGGAATTGGCTCCCAGCCTGAAATGGAGAAACCTCATGGACTGCCTTTGGAGCTTGATATGATAGTAGGCATCTTGAAGATCAGTTGAGCACATCCAGTAATTTTTCCTCAATAGAAATAGAATGGACTGCACTGTGACCATCCAGAATTTTGTCTGTATAACATATAGATTTAGATTGCTGAGATACAATATCAGTCTGAGGTCCCTTGTCTTTTAGGAAACAAAAAGAACCTGGAATAGACTTCAGATTCTGACTGTTCTAGGGGGATCGGTTGGATGACTCTTCTCTTTAGTAACTTTGATATTTCTGTTGCTGCAGATTCCAACTGACTGGGTGTAGTATCAGGAATATTTAATCTTTTCTTTGGGCATCCAAAAAGGGTATCATACTACCTGTGGTGATAATCCTTAACACCCATTAATCAGAAGTTATGGTTTGCAGGCTAAAGGGTGTTAGAGGTGTCCTCAACTGCCTCCAGAGTGCAGCAGTTGGGCAAGCATTCAGGGATGCTGAAAAGGTTTCTCAGTGTAGGGCCCACAAATGCCTCAATTTTGTGGTCCACCTTTACTTTAGGGTGGCAGCCACTAGAATTGCCTCCTTCTCTGCCTCAGGAATTTTATCCCCAGGCATGTCCTGGTGAAAACCTTGGTACTTTTTGAACCACATTTTACCTCCTTTCTGATTCCTTAAAAGGAATCTTTTGAGGAGAACAAAAACTGATTCCCATGGCAGATGTTTTTACCATTCCATTCACTTCTGGTAAACATTTCTTTTACCTTTGATCCAAACAAGGTGGAACAAAACAGAGGGCATTTTAAATAACATCTTGAAGCTCTCTGAAAAATCACATAGACAGATCCAGGCATGGCATGGTAATATCTGTGCTGGCTGCCGCTGCTGTACTATCAGCTGTGTTAGACAGCAGACTCATGGCCACATTTGAGGAAAATTGCAGAGTAGACATTTGCACATTCACCATCTTCTGAATGGCGATAGGTAAGCTACCTGAAAGAGACTTGGAGAGCTCCTTGATCAAGTCTCTTTGGAAATGTTTCAGATGTGCCAGATGGTTCTGTGCTCAGAGTGCAAATATCACTGAAGCATATGCCTACTTCCCCAGTCTGTCCAATGTCCCTGACTCCTGTTTTGTGGCTGCTGCTACCACCATAGTATCAATCAGAGATTCTTGGACCAATGTCTCCTATCTCTTGGGGGTAACTAAAATCCTGTCTGGCTTTTTGTGAATAGGCTGTGCCACATCAGGTTCCTTCCATCCCTTCTGAGTAACAAAGTCTGTTAAGGAATCAGGTGGTAAGACCATCCATGATGTTGATGAGCCAGAACAAAAAGTTTCAAGAAACACAGACTCAACAGAAGAAGGAGTTTCTGTGGACCATTCCCCCTATGTTTCATCAACTCCAGAATATCTCTAAAGCTGATGTCTTTGACGGGGGATCTTGAGGAAACTTCTCCTTCATCTAAGTCCATGTCTTTGGTGACAGTCTCAGGAGAGGAGTCTATATGCATCTGCCTGCATGTCCTTTTCCAGGGAATGTTTCTCAGAGCCCCTGATGAAGACCCTTCGGAGTCAGATGGGGAGCTTGAACGTCGAGTCTCAAAGCTGATTCAGTCTGCCTGTCCCTGTTGAACCAAATGAGAGGAAGGAGGTACAGGATCCAATGGGAGTTGGAATGGATCCAAACTCGGTGCATGCACCAGTCGTTTTGGTCAGCTATACTCCTCTCCACAGCTTCAAAGGCCAGCTCAACAAATGGAGCTGTGGAAGAATTATCCTTATCAACAAAGTCGGTAGCTTTCCTGACTCCAAAGAAAGTCAGCTCTGAGGAGGACTTCAGAGTCAAGGTATGTAGAGCCAAAACACTGAGGGGTAAGGATGGCTCTGAAATCTTTGGAGTCAATTCCACCTTTGAGACTCCGATGCTTTGGCTCTGAGGCTCTTCCCAACTCAGAGGAAAAGGTGGAATTTACTTGAATTTGTATTTGTCAGGTCTTTGTTCTGTCAATTAAAGCCTTTTTACTATCGTGGAGCCATTTCATTTATGGTTTACTAGTTTAACTTGTTGGTTTTGAATTGGTCAGAGGAAAAGGTGTTGAAAAAGTAAGAGAAACTGTCAAAGACAAAGTGTCCAAAGCTATCAGAACCAATGTTGAAACAATGGAGGGGTTCTGCTCCTAATGCTCTGGCTTCAGACAGGCAGATGTAGTCAAAACTAGTATAGACCATGTCAATGGGCCAGACCCTAGCCCTTTCCTTGGGGATGGAACTGGGGGGATCCACAGCTGAATCTGTGTATTCAGAAATTTCCTCATCATCTGGACAAAATCTATTTTAGTTAGGCTTCTGGTGGATCAACCAAACCTCAAAGATGAGGTTATAGACGATGTTCTTGATGTAGATTTTGAAGTATCGAAGAATGAAGTTTGCAGTTGACTGACCCTGGAAAAAAAGAAGGTTTCATAGTTGGAGTTTGGATCCTGGTTCAGTTAGATTTGACTGCCTCAACAACTGTTTTCCTTTATGTTTCTCTCTAGATTTCTCTCTTTCTTTTTCTTTAAATAATTCTTTCATTTTTTTGGCCTCTTTTTGTCAGAAGAAGAGGTGGAAGGTGCCTTGAATTCAGTGGATATTCTGGACCCCATCTGAAGAAGAAGAATCCCTTTAGGATAAGTTTTTCCTTTCTGCCCCAAAGTGCTCTGGTGCTGAAGCTGACACAGATGCAGCAGTTCTCTTGTAAGTGGGAAGGACCTAGGCAGTACACACAAATGGAATGGGGGACTTGGGGGGGGGTATCTTGTTTCCACAGACAGAGCACGTTTTGAAACCAGGGGACTTTTCAGACATCAGAAGAACTTTCTAATACTAAAAAATTCTAATAACAATACAGTACAAGCAACTAGATATACACACACACACACACACACACACACACACACACACACACACACACACACACACACACACACACACACACACACACACACATATATATATATATATATATATATATATATATATATATATATCTATGGGTCTACCTGACAACACTGACACATCACAACACCGACAACAAAGTCACCGACACCACATAACCGACACTTCACAAACACGAAACCTCACATGCCCGACACACCATAATCAAAAACAAAACAAATCCCATGTCCAAAAAGCACACACACAACACAAGCCCACCAAAATCCTAACAAACCCACACTAAACCTCACATACACAACTATCTACAACCTTAACCCAAACCCTAACCCTAAGGTCTGTCACTATCGCACACTCACCTAACCCGCACCCTAACCTTAACTCACTTAACCCGCCCCTAACCCAAAGACTATCAATACCGCACACTTACCTAAGCCGCGCCCTAACCCTAACTCACTTAACCCACCCCTAACCCAAAGACTGTCACTATTGCACACTCACCTAACCCGCGCCCTAACCCTAACTCACTTTACCCGCCCCTAACCCAAAGACTATCACTACCGCACACTTACCTAACCTGCGCCCTAACCCTAACTCACTTAACCCACCCCTATCCCTACAGACCGTCAATATTGCACACTTACCTTACTCGCACCCCAACGTCTGTCACTACCGCATACTTACACAGCCTTTTCCCATGTTGGTGTTCTCAGCGTCAGTGTTTTCATACGTCGGTCTCCTCAGTTGTCGATCTTCTGGCGTCGGTGTTCTCAGTGTCGGCGTTCTAAGCTGTCGACATTGTCAGGTAGACCCATATATATATATATATATATATATATATATATGGGTCTACTTTGTTTTATTGAAAGCTCATTTCACTGAATTTGAATTCACCCTGACCAAATCGCTGAAAGCTCAAATTACTGAAAACTCATTTCACCGAATCTCATTTCACTGAAATGAAGTACTGGCACTTTGTAGAGTACTACTATAAGACAAGTAAAAGGTATATGCCCTTTTCCCCACTGTAATGCGATCCTGGACCTAGTTTGGTTTTATATTATATTTTACTAAAAGCTTCAAAACAATACATTTTAAACCATAGACATGCATACTTACAACATCAGTGACTAACTCTTTCCAGAAAACAATATATACTCAAACTAAGTGGGGGGCTGTGCCCCCCACAATCCCCTAACTATATATACTAACTCCTGGACCACACTACAGTGGGAAAAAGGGCATATGTCTTGTACTTGCCTTACATACTCTACACAGTGCCAGTACTTCACTTCAGTGAAATGAGTTTTGAGTAATTTGAGCTTTCAATGATTTGGTCAGGGTGAATTCAAATTCAGTGAAATGAGCTTTCAATAAAACAAAGCAGACTATATATATATATATATATATATATATATATATATATATATATATAATCATAACCAGCCCTCTTTTTCCTATTTTGTTCATGGGGTTGAGGTATCGTGTTAACTGTCACCGGGCCGGATTCACAAAACTTCCATGTAAGACATAATATGTCTTACTCGGAGGCTGCAGTTGAATGGTATAACATCAGCATGCCATGGATATTCATGAGGGCACGCTGACTCATCCATAACTCTTACACGGACTGAGTAGGCAAGCAGGGGGTGTGTCTGACTGCCGAGCAGTCTAAAAGTCCACGCCCCTGCAAGGTTTTAAAAAGCATAATGTTAACAGACAAGAGCGAGTCCGCTCAAATGTACTTGCACCCAACACCACACTCCCTGACACTGTAAACCCCCATCAGAGCTATAAATGGAAAAAATTAAATTTGTTTTAAATCCACGCTATAGCTGCCCGTATTTGCGCTCATTTGTGTGGGTGTGCCCATTGCTTAACCACAGTTAGCAACTGTGACATTGAAGAGCATATAAGAACTACTTATGCAAATTAATCCAAATAGCAATAGCGTAATGGTAGAGCGTATGCACAAAGAAAAAACATTCACGGTTCGAGTCCCACCACTCCCCTTCTTATTTATGTTTTAAATCAGTATTTGAAATAATACCAGACAAATATGATTAAAATTTTATTAAAAGCAGTGACATGGCCAATGTATCAGCAAACAAAATATATATTGTTAAAAGACCCAGATATTTAATAGCCTGCTGTTAAGTAACACTTTACACAGCTAAACACAGGTGCCTATAGTTTAATAGCGCTATACCCATCTAAACAGAGGTGCCTATAGTTTAATAGCGCTTTATGCAGCTAAACAGAGTTGCCCATAGTTTAATAGCACTTCACCCAGCTAAATAGAGTTGCCCATAGTGTAATAGCACCTTACCCAGCACAATAGAGTTGCCCAACATTTAAAAACGCTTTACCCAGTGCAATGTGTTTGCGGGGTCATGCGCACCATGCCAACCAGGGCACCGTAGGTAACAGGGGAGCAATGTAGAGCTAAGTTGCTTAAACACAGCCACACCCCCTAGCCTGTCTAGACAGTAATAAAATAAAAGAACAACAAGGTTCAAACCCAGGACCCTGTGCATTATAATCAAAGTACAGAACCACTAAGCCATGACAACATAGGAAAAGCAGTCACTATTAACATTCATATACTTACGAATTGTAGTTTAACCATTACTAAGCAGGTCTGCAGTCAGCCGAGAATTTTACAAAACAGCCAATCACAAAAAAGTGTGGGAAATGTGGCATATTTAAGCCCCACAGGTGGGAATACATGCTATAACTGATTGTAGCTAACATCTGTGGTCAGAATATCTGGTGTTGGAGAGGGAGTGCGCTTCTGAGCGCAGAGATGGGGCACCGAGGAGTCCAAATACATGGTTTGGCTCCTAGTCCACCATCATGGCAAGACTCCTGCAGGGCCAGTTCTAAGGGACGGAGTGCAAGGCAGAGGCTTGGAACCGGTTAGCTCGTGACCTCACCAGTGCCACAGGCATTCCCCAGACTGGTGAGCAGGTCCGTCACCACCATGCAGACCTGAAGAGATGAAAGGAGGACCACCTGAACCAGTGGATACAGGAGGGCTGTGGGATGCAGGATGCCCCACAACTGAGTATGTAGCCATGGAATGCAGTATGTAAGGATTTAAAATGGAGTATGTATAATGGATAGGAATGTCTCAATATCCCTTCATTTACTTTACAGCTGCAGGTGACCATGTTACGAATCAGCATGCATATGAAGATAGGTTGCTAAGGCTGTGCCGCCAGGCAGGTTAGTGATTATTCTGCATGTATTGTTATATAAAATATGGGAGAGAGCATGAAAGAAAGTGTTGTAGTCCAATAATACAGCCATAAAATGGACTGAATAAGTCCTCTGCATATACTGTCAGATAAAAATGTTAGAAAGGCAGAAAAAGAGTGTAGTAACCCATTAAGAAAGGTAACAAATGTCTGGAATAATATCTCTGCAAGCACTGTCATATCAAAGAATATGTGAGTGAGCCTGAAAAAAGAGTGTGCTAACCTATTAATAAAGGTATAATATGTCGTGAACATGTCTGCCATATATACCGTTAAAACAAATAAAGGAGTGAGCCTGTGAAAAAGCGTGTAATGTCATTAATAAAGGTCTAAAGCCCAGAGTGTGTCTGTTTCACTTAGTATGAAATGTTGTTGTACCCTTGCATTATACAAATAGTAATGTGTTAGAAATTCCTGGCAACCCAGAGTTCTGCAGTCCCATCTAAAGTGGGTGATGGAAGTGCTAGTAGCTGTGAAGTAAAATATACAGTCCTCAATAGTCAGCTACTGGATGGCATGCATAAGTAAATCTGGCACATGAGTAGCATGCTAATATGTTCCCCAGAAATGTAAGTGTGCTTCAATAAATGCAGGGTTCTGTACAATATAAAGTGAAAATGTCATGTGAAAACATCCAGATATGTAGATAAAGAAATATAAATGCAACCAAGAAATATGTAGCAGTAACATCTGCATCCTGGACAGTTAGTATGCGAGATATAGGTCAAGTATAGATTGAACTAGCCAAACCCACTACACAACCTAATGCATGGTGGCAAGTGTAATAATACATGTAGGGAATATACACCTGCAGTCACTAAGAATGTTGTGTAGAGTAAAACTGTTTATAAGATGTTAATGGGGTTTTTTTCTACACCCTACTGTTTGTGCATAAACCATGCAATTCCACACCTCAATGGGTATGTGTAATCTTAAATATTTGTTGGGATATATGTCCAATTGTTCTATAAATATTTGCACTCATGTTGATGCATGTGCCCTGTTCAAACACCATGTTCATGGTGGCCTGTTGCTACCAATCATCCCTGCATGCGTTTGGAATAACCACTGTTGTTCAATATATGCATGTGTTATGTTTGCTGTTCAACTGTTGGAACTGTGGTGTGTTGGGTTAATGGGAATATTACTGCATGCTGTTACGGCTAATCTGGAATGCTGTTGTTTATGTTGTAATGAAACACACCTAATCACAGAACATATGGGAAGGCCGGTCCCAGCGGACCCACCTGTCCCTCCTCAGTTGGCGAGTGCACCTGGCAACAGTGGCTCTGGTGCCCAGCCCGGACTCCCCTCCTCCGTTGTTCCTATGCCACCTTCGGGTGGAAGTGCTGCAGGGGATGGCGCTCGTCCCCCCTGTGCAAGCGTGGGCAGAGAAGGGCCACCCGTCACCCTTCAAAGGGTCCAGGTTGTGGTGCGTAGGGAGATCCAGTGTTCAGTCACTGATCCCCTATGCCAGTTTGAGGCGAGAGTGGTGCTTCTCACGGGTGAGCCTGCCTGTCCTACTCAGACCCCAGCACAGCCACCCCTGGGGCTGTGAAGGTGCAGTGGTGACTGCCTATGGGTGGGGATCTCAGTTCCACTGTTACCATCTGTGGGCTCATGGGCTTGCGATTTCCAAACAACCTTCCCCGTCAATTGTGTTCACCCACCCCATGTGTCAGATTCCGCCTCTGTATGCAACTTGTTTGTCTTGTCTGTTTACCTCCCCAACCTACCTCCCCAAATATACCTACTTCCCCTACCTCACTTACCACTCTCACCTGAAAAAAATAAATAAATAAATGTGCAATCTGTACCCAAAAAAAAATTACGCCCCATACATAGCTTCCCATTTTGCACACGTCCATAGGACATATACACCGATAATTCTAATTGGCAGTGCAACAAACTATGTTGTCCTCACCCCTTTCTCAGGGGTGGAAGGTCTCAAAACTCACTCCAAATTTTCAACATATGCACAGCTGTTGCTGTTAAAGAAATGGGCAGCTATGGGCCTTCCCTACACCCTTCCTGCACATCCCGAGCTTGTTTTCCTACTGTCTTTCCCTCTCTCTGCCCCCTTTTTCACCACTTTCCTATCTTCCCATTTTCTTTTCTTTAAAAGAAATTAGCATGGGGGTTAGTGGGAGTAAGCACTTTTCAGCAGTAGTTAGCGGGGGTGCGCGAGTGTGAGCTTGTGTGCACTTAGCTAAGCAATGCTAAGTGTCACGCAAACCCACGCAAACCCGCTTACAACTGCTTAAAAGTGCCTTAGTCACTCTGCATGACAGGGCCCTTGTATTGCTCAGCAGCAAAATAAAATTACCCTTGTCAGTCTTGAACCCTGGACTCACCAGTCTGCATGAAGTACCACTAAACCACAGCAAATATACAATAACTTAGTGCTGAAAGCAATTTAACATGCATTACCATGAGTGAATGTAAAGGGAAAATAGGAATGGCATAACACAAATCTTGTTCTGTGGGACTTAACCAGCAGGTGTTGAATTGCATGACATGACTGTGAAAAGAGAATCAGCCATGCTAGTAGGGAATAAGGTTACAGTAGCAGCCTACAAACCCTACACAGTATCAGAGCAGGATACACACTGGCATATTAGCATAGGTCACAGGCTAGACCTCCCAACAGTGACTGCTCTACAGTGATGACCCTGATTATTAAACAAGCATTAGCTGTGCCCCTCTGACTCCCTGTGAAATGTACTAACAGTAGGCAGAAAGGTGTTGAATCTCACTTCATAACAAATGTCAATAAGTGAGAGTAGACATGTCAGAAAAGGTGTAGTAATAGAAATGCTCTGAATCACCCAAAGTCTGAACTGAAAAATGTCAGAACTATATCACAGGTGTATCCCAGTTATATGTACCTTTCCCTGAGGCTGTTCAAATACATATGTGAGAGTATCTGAGGCCTGGAAGAGTCAGAAACACACAAGCATATCAGCTTGTCTGCTGTTACACACTCTGCAAATAGCTGTAGAATGAATCCCACAAGCATGCCCTTATGTAGAAGTACAACACAGAAATAGCAAAAGATGTAGCCATGTACTGCTAGCAACCACCTGTGACAATGCCATTGTTCATGTGCTGAAAAGATTGCTGTAGTGCACAGTCAAAGAATACTAGGATGACCTCTGTCTACCATCTGGATATGTCCACAGGTGGGAGCTACTCAGACAGACTACAAGCCTTCATAGACTTACAGGTACACAGCAACTCTGCATGTGCAGCAAGATAAACACCACACGATAATAAATAATGCACACTGCAGTTCTGCACCCCTACCCAAAGGTACTATATACCCGTGTAGTCAGGCACAACCAAGGGTGTAGGTAGGCATACACAGTACAGAAATAGGTCCAGTCGTCCTGAGCAGACTGTGCTAATGCAAACACAAACCACAAACTGTTCAGATGTGAGTAACATACTAATGACAGTATAGCTGTTCCCAAACAGTGCACGTGCCTGATATTCATAATTGGTAGTACAACATACTTAGATGTCCTCACCACTCTCTCATGGGTGGAAGGTTTCAAATATCCCACCTAATGTATTGCATATGCACAGATGTTGCTGGTAAAGAAATGGGCAGCTGTGGAACTTCTCCACACCCATCGTGTACATCCCAAGCTAATTTCCCTACAGTCTTCCCCTCTTTGAGCACCCTTTATCACCACATTCCTATCTCCCCATTTACTTTTCTGTCAAAGACATGTGCACAGGGGTCAGCGGGAGTGAGTACTTGTAAACAGTAGTAAGCAGGTTTGCACCACTATGCACATGTCTGCGCCTAGCTTAGCATAGCTAAGCTATGATAAACTCCACCAAGCTTAGCTTACTATTGCTAACATATAATACGCTAAGCTAAGCTTAGCTTAGCATCGCTGTCACGCAAACCCATGCCAACTCGCTTACAACTGCTTAATAGTGCCTTTGCAACTCTGTATGACAAGCCCTTGTATTGCTCAGCAGCAAAATAAAATACCCTTGTCCATCTCGAGCCCAGGACCTTGGACTCATCAGTCTGCATGATGTACCACTAAGCCACAACAGATACACAATAAATTGGTGCTGAAAGAAATATAACATGCATTACAAGGAGTGCATGTAAAGGGAAAATAAGAAAGCCATAGAAATGCATTGCAATAAACAAATATGACATGCATTACAAGGACTGAATGTAAAGGGAAAATAGGAAAGCCATAAGAATACATTGCAATAAAGAAATATAACATGCATTACAAGGACTGAATGTAAAGGGAAAATAGGAAAGCCATAGGAATACATTGCAATAACTATTGTTGTATGCCAGTTAATTCCCTAATTCCAAAATAAAGTACATACTCCCACGTATCCAGTGTTAGCATTAGGAGGTGTGAGTAAACTTACACACTAAGAAGAGTGTACTTGAAGAAGCAACAGTCAGGTTTCAGTACAACATGCATTTCACTGGCTACAATCCAGCTTCAGATATGAGACATATACCAACCTTCTGACTGACACAACAGTGTCCACAGCAAACAAGCATGGTCCCCACCTTGCAAAACTGAAAGGCCTATGCCTACCTAACCTATCATTTTATAGCAGTGTCCTGAAATCATAGTGAGAACTACAATTACCACACAGCAGGCTGCATGCAATTACTAAATGGTGGGCACCAATTGGTGCAGAGGCCATCACATGCACATGTGCAGATACCTACAAAAGCAGCCTGTACTTGCTGTCCACACAAGCAATAATATCATTGCAGCAACTGGAGAGACAGAGAGTGAGCGAGAGAGACAGACAGACAGGCAAACAGTTGGAGAGACCAAACCAAAAAAAAAAAAAAAACAGAGGCGGTTGGATACACCGACCAACCAAAACAAAAAATAAAACAAACAGCAGCAGTAGAGGACACTGACCTAAACAAATAAAAATAAAAAAACATCAACAGGTACAACAGAGTGAGGTGAGAAATACAAAGGTAAGGTATGTAACACAGATGCATTTGCTGGCATCCGAATGATGTGTCTGAAGGGTACTCTATACTCTGTGAACACTCCTTATGTGGTAGCAGTCCGTATCTATATGTATATGCAAATGTGCATAGGGCAAGGGACATACTGCAACTGTTAGTGAAGGCTGGACATATATATGTATTTGAAGGTTGCTATGTGCACATATCTATGTAAGTTGTAGTGTGTGGCATTGAAAACAGCAAGCAGTGCAGGTATATGTCATGTGGTGCTTAAATGCTGTGGGACTGAGTTACAGCCAGTGAGGTCTGCTACGGCTATACGACCTGAGGACAGCGAAATGCATTCTGAACAACACTGTGCAATATTATTGCATAATTGTATGTCTCACAACTGTTCCATAACTGATATTCCCACCATGAAAGGTGGCCAGTATATCTGCATATATGTGCATGTATATGTACAGCAGTGGCTGTTTACAAGTATGTGTAAATATATATATATATATATATATATATATATATATATATATATATATATATATATGTATATACACATATGTATGTGTATATACACACACACATATATATATATATATATATATATATATATATATATATATACATGTATACATATATATATGTGTATATATATATATATATATATATATATATATATATATATATATACATATATATATTTGATATATATATATATATATATATATATATATATGCATATATAGATATAAATAGATATATACATATATAGATATATAGAGAGATATATAGATATATACAGATATATATGGATATCTATGGATATATATAGATATGTATAAATATATATATATATATATATATATATATATATATATATATATATATACGTATATGTATATAGACATATATAGATATGTATATATAGAGTGATATATAAATGTATATGTATATAAATAGTTTTTTATATATATATATATATATATATATATATATATATATATATATATATACATAGAGAGAGAGAGAGAGAGAGAGACACAGGACAGGGTCAGACGTATTGCAACAGGTGCCTGGTGACCAAGGCATGGACTGAACACCAGTGTTGATACTGCAGTGCCATACCCCATTCCAAAACACTTTACCCACTAACTACCAGATAGGCGGTTGCCTGACTAACACTGAAGGCGTCAGAAGGGAACATGGGACACAGGTGGACAGTAGCCTCCCTTTTGATATTCACAGTGCCACACTAGTCTTGTAATCTGTCTATGTGGTACGTGTAATCACAAACAATGTGTCATGTATGGAAATATAGGTCAGTGTTCCCCTGTACTCATCACAATGCCCCATGTAGTATGTACCTCACATGACAACTACAGCAAGTGGAAAGTCCACAGACATACCTCAAAAAGGGTAATACTGCCCTGAAACACATACCCTATGCAGACTGACTCACATAACCACAGCTAAAGTGCGTTGTACACCAGCCACCCAGAGGTTACCTCTGCCAAACATACAGAGGCATGCCACACCCATAGCAGTCAGACAACCATCATGTCAACACCTCACAATCCCATCGGGCTACACAGCCTAGGTCCCTACTCCCCGCAACATCACTAAACAGCACATGCTGCAGGGATATGCTCCTATTGGCAAATATGTCATACTCTGGAGTAAACCACCCATCATGAACAAACAAGGCTTCACAGTAGCAGATGTCAGACATACCCCTGATGATTGTCTGGGGGATAGGTAACATGCCCTGGGAATCACCTCTGTGGATCCGGTTGACAGGAGGAATTGAAATCTAATTACATGTGTGTCACAGGCCAGGGTAGCATATGGATAGGCTGCTGTAGGTCCAGGGACAATAGTGTATTACCTACTTATGACACAATGCACACAGACATGTACACAGTGCAATACTAGCTATGTAAGGTGGAATGAGTGTGACGGTGAATGTGTGCAAGGTCTGTGACGGTGTGATAGCTAGGAGTGAGGTTGTTTCCATCATGGTCATTTGTGCCCCACGTTTGAGGCCAGAGATAGATGTGTCAGTTATTGGGATGCAGACAGAGTAGGATGGTATATGTTGTGATGTAGTTCCTTGTGTACGACTGTGGTGTCCCATCATAGGCTGACGCAATACATGTATGCTCAGTAAGTGGTACTGCTGGTGAATCCATCCGACATTAGAACTGTTGTACCACCTGAATCTGTAGGCCTAAACAGCACAGTATGGTGTATGTTCACATTCCCTGGTAACACTGTCTTGTGTGTTTCCTGCAGTCTGCACAGATTACATTCCTCAGTCTTAGGTATCTGTAAGTAGGGGCACACAGTACTGTAAGGTACATAGCAAATGCTCATCTGTGTTAGCATATATTTGTGTATGGTATGAATGTCTGATGTGTGTGTAATGATGCCTGTACCATGTTTGCAATCACATGTGTGATGCAGGGTTTGCATGTGTACCTAGCAATATGTATACTCTGTTACAGCAGTATGCCAGCTATATTAACAACTGTGCACATATGTTAGGTAGGGGTATGGCATCAACGACTAGGGTGGGTTACTGGTTATACTCTAACTGTACTTCACATTCATTGCAATGGATGACATATATCTGCATGCATTAGCTTGATATGTACCCTCCTGGCAAGGCTGTGCATTGGATCCCAAACACTGAGCCGAGTACTGGTGTATACTGGTGTGTCATATGGAGTGTGGCAGGCACTGTCAGCCAATTGTGGGCTGAGCACTGATATGTGGTATTGAATGTGTGCATCCTGTGACAGACGAACAGATGCTATATATGGCAGTTAACTGATATCTGTACTGTATAATGTTAAGTGTGCCACATGACTTGCTCACACATATCGTTTACTTGTCTTCCAGGCTTATGGCTCATCACAGGAACCCCTGCTACACAGCTGCAGAGGAACAGGAAATCCACCACAGCCTGGTACAGCACTATACCCTGCTGTTTTCAAGGGCCAGCCAGCACCAGCAGGAGCGTACTGCACTGTGGCAAGAACTTGTTCATCGGATAAATGACATAGGCATGCATAACCGGACATATGAGCAGGTACGCCATCACTGCAGTGATTTAATTAGACATGTCCGGTGTCGTCTGATATCCACAGACAACAGCTTGCCACAGGTGGTGGGGTGGCCATACATCCCCCCCTCACCAGAGTGGAGGAACTGCTGCTAAGTGTGGTGGCTCCTGGTCTACAGCAACAGAAACATCACACATGTGTCGTCATGGAGGCCGTAGCCACCCAGCATAGTAGTGGCATGGAGCGTGCAGGTAACATGCCCTAGCTGTAGACTACTGTTACCTGTATTGTTAGATTATGCATGCGTGAGATGTGTACTGTGTTTAGCAGTTGTGCTGCCTATTGTGTACAATACTGATAATTTCAATAGTATCTGAACACCTATGCTTGTTGTTCTACTGTAGTTTAGCACACTCACAGTAGCAATGCCACAGGTGTGGCCACTGACAAACTGTGTCATGTTATTGCAGGTCCCTCTGGTGTGACAGCAGGGCAGATGTTACATGCTGGTGAGTGTGTTAACACTTTAAACTTGGTATTGAACTGTGCATGTCATAGGTGAGGTGTAGGCCATGTACATATAACACACCTACGCATAATGCATGCTGTGCATGTTTGCTGTGAGATGTGAAGCATCTCAGTAATGTCAGTAGCTGCCTCATTCGCATGCAATGCACAGAGCATCAGACACAAATGTGGCAACACTGTACTGCACATTGGATAGGCATAGTTGACACACATGTACACAACATAACACGTTTGTCATATGCAGTACACCTCAACATGCTACACATACTGTAACCGGACACTCGCTGCCAGGTCACACTTCAGTATCCCACATGTCATCCACACACCACACATACCATACCTGAGGGGTAGGGGCCTAACATGGGGCTGAGCAACACTCCTCAACACATAACACAATCATGTTAGGCAATGCTCCCTATTGGACACCTCCTCACACACCCTTGTGCAACATGGCTGTGTAATTGTGAACTTAGCCACGGCACTGCAGTTCAGGTACAGCATGCTAGGCGGTGGTCTAGCACACTTTAGTGGCCTTGAGTGACCACATGATGCATGATGATGATGGCTAATGGTACTACACCCCATACTGTTACAATGGCCATGTCCAGGATTGGTATCCCATCACGTATACATGCACCACCCATCCTGTGTGTGTACATAGCATGCATGTGCTACACCTCTGTCCACAATTATCTGCTACAGACACAGAAACTGCAATTAGACATGGACATCCATGTGACACACAGATAACACATGCAGCCATAGTATGTATACCTGTGTGTGATGGTGAACAGGACATTGCAGAGCTTATAATACTTGCACAGAAATGTTGTGTCCTTGTACACATTGTGTTCCAGGGTGTAGGCAATCACTGAACATGTACACACATGCACCACAGCCATGTACACTGTTATCAACTATGGCTGTCTACACTCACACTGCATGGACTTGATCAACACTTATTCTGCATGCTGACATGTGTGCGTGAGTGTTTGCCTTGTGATACTGTCAACCACCTTCAACCAGTATTGAGTATGATTTGGAAGTCTGTTGTGTGTGTGTGTATCTGCTGTAGTGAGTAGTGTGCATGTGTTCCTGTGTTCCTGTGTGCCTGTGTGCCTGTGTGCCTGTGTGCATGTGTGCATGTGCAGACCGTAACATGTGTTTTCTGTCTTCCTCTCACATGTGCTGAAGTAGGGCTTGGCAAAAGCAGCAGGCAGCCTGAAGCCACTGCCACGGATAGTGATGATGATGATGAAAGATGTATTTTGGCACATGGAGATTTGACAGGGTCTGTCATTGGTCCACCAATCGACAGTACACAGTGTTCAACCCCATCTATGTGCACACTCATACTGCCATTACATCCCTCACCACCAATGGCCATAGGGGAGGGATAGCATACAGTTGGCATTGACCAGGATAGTGTGGTACCCATGGCACGTGCATCCCCTCACAGCAGCCATAGCCGTAGACCCGCAATGGTACCACATAGGCGGAGGTCCAGGGGTTCTCGGGGGAGCACCACTGGACGTATTGCCCCTGGCAGGCATGCCCTCACAGGTTTACGAAGACCACTATGTTCCAGGCTGTAATGCAGTCTCAGACATGTATGGAATGGTACACCAGGCAGGGACTTAGGGCACAGAGGGCACATAACACTGCTATCATTGACAGCATCTGTGACCTTGCCAGTGCCATCTGGACATACACCGAGGTCATTGATAGATGTTGGGGGGAGACAATAAATGCCCTCCACAACATGTCTTCCTCAAGCCAGGACCATGCTGGACGGTTGCGACGTCGACACGGATGCATGCCAGCAACAGCTGGCAGTGGTCACGGATGGCCCACAGCTCACAGCCACTCCCATAGTGGCAGTACCAGCCCCAGCAATGCTGGGGCTGGCTTGTCCATTGTTTGTCCCAGTAGACCACGTGCATGTGGCTCTGGCCAGTCCCAGCAGGGACATGGGGCCAGTCATCATACCTCTGCCTCTGATAACAGTACCCAGTCAGGGTTGGTACCCGATACCGTCCATAGCACCCCTGCCAGGCACAGGTACTGTGTCCATGGCCGGAGACAGTGATCTGTACAGCCAAGCAGGTACAGTCTGTGCCTGTCCCACAAACCACCGTATATGGCAGCCACATGGTGGAGCTGTGTGCATGCAGACACACACACATTAAGCAAACAACTAGGGCTCACACATACACACACAAATTACATCAACATTGGCCCATGCTGTACTGTTGTCCCACACACACACACACACACACACACACACACACACACACACACACACACACACACACACACACACACACACACACACACACACACACACACAGACATGTCGATTGGATGGGTCAATGTCAGGCTCTGGCAAACAAAAAAATGCCCTGTGCATATGATGATGCCTGTGCCGCCTCCTGTCATCTGCATTATCAATGGAGGGACAGGCTAACATGGTGCTGATGCACAGGGTGACACTATAACAGTGTAGCAATAATAGCAAGTTGTCAACAAGGAAGTCTAACTACATCCTTGTAGGTATATCTGAGCAGACATTATGCATCAAAGCTCTGATTGTCAATGTAGCATTGTTTACACCACTGTTAGGTATGATTATGTATTATCCACCCATGTGTCACTTGGCTGATGTGTGATGTGTTGCCAGCATGTGTTAGCGAGTGGACAGTACGTGTGTGATGTGTGCAGTACAGATTAGCAGGTGTACATCTGTGAACATGATGGGTGCACACTGTCTGGATGTACATGCATAGTGGACACATGGGACGTGTGGCATACCCTGTCATACACATTATTAACATCCCATTGCATCTTTCAATGGCCAGTATGCATTCTACCACAGTTATGTACTAACATGGGTAGACGTGTTTATGACATGGGTTGACACTATGCTGCGGGTGATACCGTTAATATCAGTCGATGATTTGCAGTCTGGTAGTATACACAACCTCAACAGCATGACTATAAGCAATCATTGGATGATGTCCTGACAAATGGCACACAGTAGTAGCGAACCCAGTATCAATTGGATCCTTCCGGTGCTACACTATAACACTAACCAGTGGTGATGACCGCCACCCATTACTGTGACCACACCTGTGTGTCATATAGCCCCCTTAGGTACATGCAGACACACTAGGAATTTGTCCATCCAAATCTGGGAATGCATGGAATGGCCTACAATGCATTCCCTGGATGGGATGCATATCCTATACAAGGGTATCATACAGACAGATACCTATTGTGTGATACATGCTGTATAGCAATAAGCCGACTATGGTATAGTCATCCTCATGTACTGTACATACTATCCCGTCAGTACCACACCGGTGGTAGCCCTCAACATTTATGTCGAGTACCATTGTGTACATACAGACCAATGTTATGTCATGTGTCCCTTGGTATCCACATATCCATAGGTATTGTGGAGTCCAAGGTGTATCACAGACATTAGAGGCCTGAATGAATATCCACAAGGCAGTCATACACCTATAAAGACTGTCCATTCTTGGCAGACTTTGTTGTGTATGACCATGTCTGACATATACCCCAGGCATATATCCTCACTCACACTACTCTTAAGTAACTGTCATGGGTGTGTGTGCCACAGATGACCTTGGCCATGGAACACAACAGTGGATGGCCATGTCACATACATACATATGTAACCTATGATCTGAGTAGCAGCGGCACAACCTGTCAATGGAAACAAATGTATTCACGTAAAATGCAGGCTTCACACCTATGGACAGATTCAGGGGACAAGTACACATATATATTTGCCACGCAGATACCTGATGTGTGCAATGCACTTACTGTTGTCATCATACTATGTCATACCATAGTAAAAGCAAAACCTACACCATGTTGACCAACAGTGAAACACACACAGTCAGCATTTGCAGGGTTCAAACCTATACCTAACTATGTTATGATACTGGAAAAAGACATATGACCACGGTGCGCTATTTGCTTTACTGGTTGGTTTTCCTTCACCTGCAGTATTTGTAGGATGGTGACATCATCAGACTTCCAAAAGAGGGATGTACCTCCTTTACTGAGTTTTCTCAGTCTCCAAAAAGGAGCACCTCACAAAGGAAACTGCACATATACTTTGCAGGATTCAAACCCCTACATAACTATGTTATGATACTAGAAAGAGACACATTACCACGGCGTTCTATTTGCTTTACTGTCTGGTTTCCCTTCACCTGCAGTATTTGTAGGATGGTGACATCATCAGACTTTCAAAAAAGGAATGTACCTCCTTTAATGAGTTTTCTCAGTCTCCAAAAAGGAACACCTCTCAAAAGAAACTGCACACATACACACACCCCCCACTTTGCATGATTCAAGCCCCTACCTAACTATGTTATGATACTGGAAAAAGACGCATTAACACGGCGTGCTATTTGCTTTACTGACTGGTTTCCTTTCACCTGCAGTATTTGTAGGATGGTAACATCATCAGACTTTCAAAAGAGGAATGTACCTCCTTTCCTGAGTTTTCTCAGTCTCCAAAAAGGAACACCTCTCAAAGAAAACTGCACACATCCACACACTCCCCACACACACACTTTTCAGGATTAAAACCCCTACCTAATGATGTTATGATACCGGAAAAAGACGCATTAACACAGCGCGCTATTTGCTTTACTGGCAGATTTTCCTTCACCTGCAGTATTTGTAGGATGGTGATATCATCAGACTTTCAAAAGAGGAATGCACCTCCTTTACTGAGTTTTCTCAGTCTCCAAAAAGGAAGACCTCTCAAAGGAAACTGTACACATTTTGCAGGATTCAAACCCCTACCGAATTATGTTATGATATAGGAAATAGACACATTAACATGGCGCGCTATTTGATTTACTAGCTGGCTTTATTTCACATGCAGTATTTATAGGATGGTGACATCATCAGACTTTCAAAAGAGGAATGTACCTCCTTTACTGAGTTTTTTCAGTCTCCAAGAAGGAGCACCTCTCAAAGGAAACTGCACACATACACAAATATGTATTAACACAGTCTGCTATTTGCTTTACTGGCTGGTTTCCCATCACCTGCAGTATTTGCAGGATGGTGACATCATCAGACTTTCAAAAGAGGGATGTACCTCCTTTACTGAGTTTTCTCAGTCTTCAAAAAGGAGCAAATCACAAAGGAAACTGCACACATACACACACACTTTGCAGGATTCAAACCCCTACGTAACTATGTTACGATACTGGAAACAGACACATTACCACGGCACGCTATTTGCTTTACTGGCTGGTTTCCTTTCACCTGCAGTATTTGTAGGATGGTGACATCATCAGACTTTCAAAAGAGGAATGTACCTCCTTTACTGAGTTTTCTCAGTCTCCAAAAAGGAACACCTCTCAAAGAAAACTGCACACATCCACACACACACACACACTTTGCAGGATTAAAACCCCTACCTAACGATGTTATGATACTGGAAAAAGACGTATTAACATGGCGCGCTATTTGCTTTACTGACTGGTTTCCTTTCACCTGCAGTATTTGTAGGATGGTGACATCACCAGACTTTCAAAGGAGGAATGTACCTCCTTTACTGAGTTTTCTGTCTCCAAAAAGGAACACCTCTCAAAGGAAACTGCACACATACACACCTTGCAGGATTCAAATCCCTACCTAACTATGTTATGATACTGGAAAGAGATGCATTAACATGGTGTGTTATTTTTTTTATTGGCTGTTTTTTCTTCACCTGCAGTATTTGTAGGATGGTGACATCATCAGACTTTCAAAAGAGGAATGTACCTCCTTTACTGAGTTTTCTCAATCTCCAAAAAGGAACGCCTCTCAAAGGAAACTGCACAGATACACACACCCCCAACACACACACACACACACACACACACACACACACACACTTTGCAGGATTTAAACCCCTACCTAATTACATTATGATACTGGAAAGAAACGCATTAACACTGCATGCTATTTGCTTTATTGGCGGGTTTCTTTTCACTTGCAGTATTTGTAGGATGGTGACATCATCAGACTTTCAAAAGAGGAATGTACCTCCTTTACTGAGTTTTCTCAGTCTCCAAAAAGGAACACCTTTTAAAGGAAACTGCACACATACATCTCCCCACACACATTTTGTAGGATTCAAACCCCTACTTAACTATTGTTATGACACTGGAAAGAAACGCATTAACACGGCGCACTATTTGCTTTAGTGGCTGGTTTCGTTTCACCTGCAGTATTTGTAGGATGGTGACATCATCAGACTTTCAAAAGAGGAATGTACCTCCTTTACTGAGTTTTCTCAGTCTCCAAAAAGGAACACCTCTCAAAGGAAACTGCACATATGCCCCACACTTTGCAGGATTCAAACCCCTACCTTGCTATCTTATAATGGTGGAAAGAAACACATTAACATGGCACGATATTTGCTTTATTGGCTGGCTTTCTTTCACCTGCAGTATTTTTAGGATGGTGACATCATCAGACTTTCAAAAGAGGAATGTACCTCTTTACTGAGTTTTCTCAGTCTCCAAAAAGAAACACCTTTCAAAGGAAACTGCATACATACATACACACACACACTTTGCAGGATTCAAACCCCTACCTAACTATGCTGTGATACTGGAAAGTGACGCAGTAACACAGTGTGTTATTTGCTTTATTGCTTGGTTTCCCTTCTCCTGCAGTATTTGTAGGATGGTGACATCATCAGACTTTCGAAAGAGGAATGTACCTCTTTTAGTGTGTTTTCACAGTCTCCAAAAAGCACACTCCTTTCAAAAGAGGAATGTACCTCCTTTACTGAGTTTTCTCAGTCTCCAAAATGGAACACATCTCAAAGGAAACTACACACATCCCCGACACACACACAGACACTTTGCAGGATTCACACCCCTACCTAACTATGTTATGATACTGGAAAGAGACGCATTAACATGGCGCACTATTTATTTTACTGTCTGGTTTCCCTTTACCTGCAGTATTTGTTAGATGGTGACATCATCAGAGTTTCAAAAGAGGAATGTACCTCCTTTACTGAGTTTTCTCAGTCTCCAAAAAGGGACACTTCTCAAAGGAAACTGCACACATACACATACCCCCCACACTCACTGTTGGCAGGATTCAAACCCCTACCTAACTATGTTATGATACTAGAGAGAGAGAGAGATGCATTAACATGGCACGCTATTTGCTGGTGTTTTTTCTCCTTCTGTATTTATAGGATGGTGACATCATCAGACTGGACATGGTGATGTGTGTACACTTTGTTTTATGCCATTCCAGGAATGGTCCATGTGGGTCAGCAGTTGTCAACAGCTTGAACATGACCTCAGTATCCTTACCTTGTGTGATCAATCTGTGGACACATTGACATTCCGTCATATGTCAACACATATTTATGCACAGCGTCTTGCTTTTGTGGATACTGCATGTGTCTGGGATGTTGATAAAGGGCTATTTAAAGTCTATGTGACACATGTGTAGATGTGTTCATTGATGTATGTCCTGGGTGGCTGCCTTACAAACAGTCTAGCATGTTTGGGAACCATGATCCGCACATGAACATACCACAGTTGGTAGGGCTGTGTGTGTGTCAGCTTCCAGTAGCTCTGTTTATGACTGCAACCATGATGGACTCCATGACCTTGCAGATCAGACCTCATAGGTGTACTGGAATTGACTTCCAATGGTGTGTTGTGCACCAACACTTGTAGGCAGTGCCATATGTAGCTGTGACACATTCAACAGTTCCACATCCTGTGTAGGGGGTGCAGCTCAGCTAACTGTTCAGGTGCATGATCTGTTTGTTCTGTAGTTTGTGCATGACACATATTGGGAATCAATGTATTCCACCTGCTGCCATGCTTTTGGCAGTGGGAGTAGCTGCTCATCCATTCTACATGTGATATCTCCTGGTATGATGATGTGGAGTATTGTCAGTGGGGGATGGGTATGTACATATGGGCCTGTCTGTCATGATGTCGGCATTGACACTCAGCTACAGTTGGCCCTGACTCAGGACATATATGTGTGTACATTGATATTTATGACATAGCTGAAGGAGGTGCCGTGATTCAGTCTGGACTCCTTCTCAGCTCCTCTTTACAACACACTAATGAACATGAGCAGTAATCCCTGCTTAACACCCTACTGATCCTTTGTGATCAGGCTACAGAGTATGTCATGATAATATCCTGGCATGTCCAGGGGTTGGTTTTGGGTGTACTCTTCAGTCCAGCTGGTGGATATTGTGATATTGACACAATGTCACATCTGCCTCATGGACACAGACAACCCTATCCTCCTCCCGACAAACTCAGATATATGTGTGAGATGCACCTATATAGACATACAGGGAGCTGAAGTCTCTCGACCCATGACTGGCACAGTGTATCAGGTGGTGAAGGTAACCACACACACCACATACCGATCTCACATATCCTCTAGCAACAGCACTCAAATCACATTAGCACACATTTACATACTCGGATGCTGTAAATGTACTCTACCTAAGCAGCAGAGACCTCTGAAGCAGACACACACACACACCTGCTACCCCATTACAATACCCATATATCACTAAGCTCACAATGTCAATGTGCCACACAGTCAATGCCCTTCAGGCTAAACAACACACCTAATACACTTGTAATAGGTGACACTTATGTTCAGACACACTACGTACCACTCACCAGCCCTGACAAGGGAATAGTCACTTTGGGATGTCTGTTGGGTGCCAGGATCTGCGCATAACACAGGCAGTCAGGTCACTCCAAAGCAAGTACAAGAATGGCACCATCATTGTCCATGCTGGTGTGTGTCACCTCAGATGTTACTCCCTGGACCACATGACATGATACATGGAGGTACACTCTGATCATGTAGCCCAGGCCAGTATGACCCTGACCTTGTCTAGCATCTTACATCCACCAATTATGATGTCACAGTATACAGAGACACATATCACATTTAACAGTTGGCTAACAAATTTGTTTCATTCATAGGGGATACAGTGTCTGTCAGCGTATGGTGACATGCTCAACATGCCATGTAGCTTCACTATGGACAGCTTGCACCTGTCACCCTTGGACTTTGGTATGATGGCTAAGGCTCTTGCTACCACCAGAGTGCATTTTTTTATGCAGGGCTCAGAAGACAAACCCACCTCCATAGACATTACAGGTTAGATGAAACTAAGGGTAATGCTGCTCAACAACAGTTGTGTTAACCTCATATTGTGGCCACTCAGGACTTTCCTCAGTATGGAGGAGAACAATATCTGTGCACTGACAGACACCTGGTTCAGGCTCGCTTATGCACACCAGCACTACCAGGTTATGTTTCATACCATGCTGTCTGACAACAAGACTTGGAACAGACAGCACAACTAGGGGGAGTATCCATATACATCACAGATATACACACCTCCAGGTTAGTAGCACTGCACAAAGCATCACAGACCATACATAGACAACTACCATTGTGCAATACTGCATTTCAGTTTGTTGCCTGCTACAGAACACACTCCCAAACTCAGGAACCACACTGGGCTTTTGTTGGAACTATGGAGAATATGCAGGTCTCCACAGAAACCATTATATTGTGTGACTTCATATACGCACATATTGACTGGGGATACTACTCAAGCCCCGACAACCTCACCCAACAGTCACTACAATTTGTGGACTCATATGCTTTGGCACAACCAGTCAGCACAGCCACAAGGGGGAATACATATTGGACCTGCTCATCACCAACATGGGGACACTATGTTCCACACCAGCGATATACCCCTCATTGGTAAGGTCAAAACATACATGTATCTCACAGGACATACATATAGCCTCCACACACCCATCCTGGGTAATCTTGGTGAACTTCTCATGAGCCGACATCTCACTTCACCGAAGCAAGGTGGTATCCTTCAGAGATCCTGAGACAGTGGCATATATGGCTCACACTGCTGCATCCTTTACATACACATTCTATGGACACCTAGTGGACTGCATGGATTGTGCTATCCCAAGTAATAACAAAACCCACTACTACAATGGCAGGGGACCTGTCTGGTAGACCCCAGACATCAATAAGCTGTTCAACGTCAAGGGGATGCTACTACATGATAGAGCACAATCCCAGACTGGGAAGGCATATGTGATCTGTACTAGCAGACAGCTACAATCACTCATGGACTTTTCTAAGGGCCGCTTCTACCAGACAATTGCACCTGACACATAGGACCATCACATGGCCTTCTTCAGTTATGTCAGGAACTTGGGTGGACACTCACTGATATGCTGTGAGTTACTGCATACTGACTAAACCTACCCTGAACCCACTGGCATTGCTTACATCCTGGCAAACAGGTTCAGTGCAGATGTCTCCCACCCATCTTCCCTAAGGAGCAACTATCCATCCCAACAGAGTATAACCTCCCTGACATCACACTGTAACAGGTGAGTGCTGCCCTCCCCACAGCGTACATCACAGTATCAATGTGACCAGATGGTGTCCCAGCCTGCATCATACACAAGCATCATGACAAACGCAACCCTCACATTACATCATTGTTCAATATCGGAGTTACCACAGGATATGTACCCAAGGAATGGCATACTGTGACAGTGGTCCTGCTCCACAGAGTTGGTGCCACAATGGACCACAGACAATATTGCCCTATAAGCCTATGTAGCCTGTTCTGCAAAGCTATGGAGCATATTGTCATAGGACTCCTACACATAGACATCGGGAACCTACAGACACTGTGTCCTACTCATTTTAGCATTGTTGTGGGCAGATCTTGCCTTTTGAACCTGTAGGTATTCTTTAAATGGCTAACAGGTCAATCGACATAGGGACGGCTATCCACACAGCCTACCTGAACCTTGCAAAACCATTCAACACAATAACCCACTGGACCATTATGCATAGGCTCACCAGCATCAATTTGGACACATATCTCATACAATGGATTGATACCTAGATCAGGGATAGCACCCACATGGTCAGGATTGCAGGTGCCATGCCTGACTATACACCAGTTACACATGGCATCCCACACAGCTTGGTCCTGGGATCTCTCTTGTTCAGTATATATTTGTCTTACGTACAGGCTATTACAGGGGGAATATGGCTGAACATGTTTGCACTTGACTGCAAACTGGGTGCCATGATCAACTCTCCAGCTGACACATGCATACTCAATCAGGGTCTCACAGAGATGGATGACTGGTGCCTGAGCCATGGCTTACAGCTAAATGCCATTAGTTGCATAGTCATCCCCTTTGGGAGTAACAACATGCCCACAAATTACCACATAGGTAGTACTCCATTACACACGGTAGGAGTTGTTAGAGGTTTGGGGACATCATTTGTTCATACTGTCGCCTTTAACATTCACATTGAAAAAAGTGGTTGGACACACCTGCTATGTGTGCCACCTTATCCCATATGGTTTCACATCTAGATTGAGTGAGGTCATTGTGCCCCTATACTCATCACATCCATGCTTGGTTACAATGCCACATTTGGGGTGTACCTTACCTGACACCTGCAGCAACTGTACTGGCCACGGATGATCCTCACCAAGCAGATCTAGGGACTCTCACAGATGCCCTGCATAGTTTAGATGCAGTAACTCCAGCTCTACTCAGTTGCTTACCACCTACTCAGATATGATGTCTGCCTTTTGTTTACAGCTATACCCAAACCAGTATTACTGGACATGCTCCACCTCAGGATATCCAACTCCCTTGGAGCTACACACTGCAGGGATGTATACCTCAGCACAGATGTTAATAGGACATTGTGGAGGGACAGATTCTTATCCCAGAGGCTCCACTCACGACAGAATGTAATCCCAGTTTCACATAGGCAGAGCCACCCACTGACCACCTACTGGAGACATCTTGATGACTGTATGGGTGATTGTATATTTACCCCTGGGATATCCTGTGTCCCTGCTAGACAGAGGCACACTAGCATAAACATACATGGGCTATCTTGTGTGACCTACTATTCACACACACAGTGTAGTAATCTGACAGGGTTGCGAATGCCAAACACTTTCTGGCTAGGCTTGTACATGCCCTAGGGCAGATAGCCTAGTATCGACCTCTGAACCTATGCTTATGTTCATGATGCACAATGTTTATTGCTGATACTGTTTGCAGGTCTTTATCATCTTTGTTTTACCAGTTTCCACGAAGAACTTCAGTATCTGCAGAACATATATGATTATGACAGGGTTCCACTATATTATAGATGTGTCTGTTGTCATATAACTGTGTGCACATGGTGGATTGCTGTATAGTGACAGGTTCCTGGGTTGACACATGCAACTGCCAGATAAGCATGGCCCACTGCTGTACTCAGACATAGCCTAAGTGTGTGAGCATGTCCAGTTCTGACATTACATGTTTTGTTGCCTGACATTTGTCTCATTTATTCAAATGTGTGAGCATGCCTAGTGTGAACCTCCAGTATGTTGCTATCTGAGGTCCACTACACAGCTCAACAATTTGCTGCAGGAGGTCTCTGTCCACTCTATAGCACTCCACTATCTCCAGCTCATGTAGCCTCTGGTAGGTTACCCTGGGCCTGTACACTCTTCTCCATCTCCTCACTGTGGGTTGTCCAGCAGCATTTCCATTGTCACCACCCTCAGCATGTTGCATATGTCGCCTTATAACAGAAATGGCAGCCCCTAACATTTCTTTGTCTCAGTTTTCATTTCTATTAGCTTACTGCAGTGTCTGTTGTGAGAAACATAATGGACTGTTGTTGGCAGAGTTTTAAGTGCTAGGCTGGGCTGGGCTAGTGTACTGCCTGTGTAATTGCCTGATTCTGATTGTTTTCACCTGCTAGCTCTGCTAGTACTCCCTGGTAGCTTCCTACTATTTGTTGTGCTTCCTTTTTCTTTTCTGTTTCCTCAGAGGGGAGCAGCGCGCACACAAGCGCAAACACACGCACGGCAGCTAACACGCGCACACACATGCTTACACGGACTAAAACTTGCTTATTCGAGTTAAAATGCGCTCACACCAGTGCAAACGCACTTACAAGTCTTTAAACAGACTTATACATGCTTACTCCGGCTTAAACGTGCGCACTTACACTTACACGCGCGCACTCTATCTTACTCGGGTTTACAGGTGCACATGCGCGCATGCACGCTCAGCAAGAAACTTTGGTGTTATCCATGGTATACACCTTCCATTTCTTGGCTTTCCCTAGCCTACCTGTTGACACACCTCTTTCCATGATGTCTAACTGACAGCGGACACATGGCACTCTGCACCAATGAGCTTCACTTCTTTCAAACATACTCCCCTCATGATGTCACCTATCTTCTACTCTGTTACTTCCCATATCCTACTCCTGCACTCCACTGACTGTGCTCATTTGCTATGTAAACTAGCGATTCACTATCCTAACACTCATTTACATTTGATTGCCTACTAATGCTTGGTTACATGTCTTAGACTGAGCTTCCCCCCTTAGCAACCTCTACTCGGTGGCCATGTTGTCTTCAGCCTGCCATTCTCTTGCATTGTACATTAACAATTTCAATAAAATCCACATTTGTGGGTTATAATTTTTTGTTCTGTCTTTTAGAGCACAGCCCGTCTGCGCGGCGCTGCGCTACCCTTAAACATCAGACATCCGCGTAAAAAAACAGAATTTATTTTAATTTTGCATCAGGGAACATTTCCAATGGCCGTATATTTGGCCATTGGCATGCTTCCTGCACTGGATGCAACCTTTATTTGGGGCTGTCACAGCTCCGTTTTGCTATTTGCAGAACGGTACTCAGTTGTCAACTGAGTACATTTCTGCAAATAACACTGCTCTTACTCGGACAGGTTCGGGTTTCCTAAATCACAAATCTACCTCATTTGCATGCCTTTCACCTGCAGTTGAGGTGATTTGCATGTCCCATTCCTGTCCGTGTAAGAGCCATTTTAGGAGCTCTCTTACACGCCCCTACAAGCTGTTCCTGGATCGCTCGTCGGACATGATGGCTGCATGGAGTCTTACTCGACTCTTAGACTCCGTGCAAGCCATCGTGAATCCGGCCCACCATCTCTCGATTCAGTGCCACACACTTGACCTTCTTCAACACTCATGCCTGACTGTTGCAGATCTTCTTTCACACAATCCATCTACCTCTTTGCTGGATATCCTCATTTCATTTCCTCTTAGCTTCTTCCTGTCTGTCCCAAATCATCTTCACCAGATTGTTTTCATCTTTTCTGCATGTGTCTGCACCACCATAATCTGTTCTTTTTGATCTTTTCTACAATTGGAGCTACTTTGGCTTCTGCCCTTATGTCCTCATTTCTTCGTCTGTCCGACAATGTTCATCCTACCACCCTTCTCAGACAGTTCATTTCCATCACATCTAGCTTCTTCATCTGCTCTGCCTTTACTGCCCAGGTTTCTGTATCATACAGTAGTACTGGTCACACCACTGTCTTATACATCTTACTTTTCAGCTTCTTTGGCATTCGTCTGTCATAGACTACACCTGAGACTCCATGCCATTTGGCTGCATCCCCTCTGATTGTAGCTTTGACCTCTTCATTCAGACTTCCCTTCTCCTTAACCATCCCTCCTAGATACTTGAAGCTATTTACCTGTTCCACTATCTTCTCTTCTATCCAATTTTCAGCTTCTTTTGATTTCCCCAATTTGTCGCCATTATCATTGTTTTATCTGTGCTTAATTTCATCCCATGTGCCTTCAGTTTTGCATTCCATTCCCCTATGCTTTACTGAAGTTCTTGCTCAGAGTCTGCCTGTAATGCCACATCATCTGCATACAGTAACTTTGTTGCTCTGTCCCCTCCAGCCTGTTTGCTAATGTAATCCATCACCAGTATGAACAGCAGTGAACTCAGACCTGAACCCTGGTGCACACCCACTCCCACTGAGAACCCCTCTGCGTGGCCAACAACTGTTCGTACTTGAGTCACTGGGTCCTTGTACATAGCCTGTACTAAATCTACCAATGTTTCTGGGACTTCAAATCACTGCAGTACTGCCCAAATCAGCTTTCTTGGGACCTTGTCATATGCTTTCTCCAAGTCTAGAAATGCCCAGTCAGACGCTATCCTCATCTCTAGCTTTCTCTCATCTTTCTGTCTGACTGCAAACATTGGGTCAGTTGTGCTGCATCCTGATATGAATCTGAACTGCTCATCTCCCATCTTATATTCTACTACTCTGTGTATCCATTTATCAGTCACCCTCTCCAAAACTTTCATGCAATGTGATAGGAGTTTGATACCTCTGTACTGCTCACAGTTGTGGATGTCCCTTTTGTTCTCATGCACTGGCATGAGTATACTTATTCTCCAGTCATCTGGGATACTACTTTCTCTCCACACTGCTATAAGTACCCTCAGGAGCTATTCACCCAATATCTTTATCATATCTGCTGTGACCTTGTCTGAGCCTGCTGCTTTCCCTTACTTCATTTTCCTTAGTGCTGTTCTTACTTCTTCTAGAATGGGATCCTTTTTTCTCTCATTATAGGTGGTATGTGGGGCGGTACTGCTTCTGTGGGGTTTTCTTCATTCAGAAGCTGCTGTAAATACTCCTTCCATCTGCCTTTGATGTCCTGTAGACTGGTGAGTAGGTTGTTGCTAGCATCCCTTATGAAGGGTGTCTGACTATTTTCTTTATCTTTCTGTCTTTGCCTTGTAACCTGATACAGTTTCTTTGTACCACCTACTGAGTCACTTTCCAGAAGTTGGTAGAATGCCTCCAATGGCCTATTCTTTGCCATTGCAACTCCTTTCTTAGCTTCTTTGTTAGCCAACCAGTATTCCTTCCTAGCTTGGTCGGTCTTTTCTATCTCTCATTTTTTCCTGTAGTCCATCTTTCTTTAAATCATTTCCTGGACTTCTGCATTCCATCACCAGCTTTCCTTATGTACTATATTTCCATAATTGGCTTGGCCACATATCTATTCTGTAGTCCTAACATGCCACTTTGAAGCACTACCATTCTTCTTCAGCTCAACCTATTTCCTTCTCTTCATGGGGTGAAAGAGCCCCAAGTAATTCCTTGAATTGTTGTACTTTATCTCCAGTCAAATTCCAGGTCTTCAGCCTGGTCTCTGTTGACCTTAGAGCCTTCTCTGACCACTGCTTATAGCTGATTGTGGCAACCAGTGGTTTATGCTGTGGGCTGATTGTTTCACTGGACATGAATTTGCAATAATGGATTCTACCCCAGTGCATTTTCCTTACTAGGAGGAATTCTACCTGAGTTGCATGTTGGCTACTCTTGTAGGTGACTTGTGACTGTCTGTCTTTCTGAACCATGTTTTGGCTACTATCAAGCCATTTGCCAGACAGAAGTCTAGAATGCATTCCCCTTCTTTATTCCTGTTGCTCCACCCATGTGGACTCAGACAGTGCTCATATCCTTTTTTGTCTGTCCCAATATGTGCATTCAAGTCACCCATTAGCAACAACAATTCATGTTGTCCTGCTTTATCTAGTAGGTCCTGCAACTGCTGTCTGAACACACTCTTTTTGTTACTATCACAACCTTGCTGTGGGGCATAGGCTGAGATTATGAATACTACCCTATCATTACACTGGAGTCTGATTGCCATGAGTTTTTCATTAATTCTATTCAATATATTTGAAGAATAATACAGTAACAACCTTATTTAGCTATAATCCTGTAAAGATCTATGTATAAAGACCTATGAAAAACACTATGTAATCTATAGAAAAAATGCTAGAAAGTTTTATCCCACGCACTTATGAAAAATGTTATCTAAAGAAGTAATTTAGCAAGGCTAAGTATCTAATTATGTTAATCTTAAACTAATGACTGTCATTAAGGGAGGAGTAAACACAGAATCAAGAAAAAACTTTTACTTATCGTGAAAAAGGTGGTGTACTCAGCATGCATGTCTGGTTTGTCAGGCAGCAAACAAGATCTGGCATAAATCAGCTAGTAGGAGGAATTGTGGGTTGGGGAGGAGTCAGAGCTCTCAGATCCAATGTTCTATTATAAGGTGCCGAGCTTGGATCCGACCAGATTTGACATCCCATATGGTGAATCAAATAAAAATAGACAATCCCTGGGATTCAATAATGCCTACACTAACAGTACACTAAGTGTACACTGTTCTGAGTGGACAGACAACACAAGCATTCATATCTTCTTCCTCCTAACTTTAGTTTTCCTACTAATTTTCTTGCAGCTTTAAATATCAAGGGGGATTCATAAAGGTTACCACAAAGAAATGTGGTAGGGATGTTCTTGAATAGAGATTATGTATGCTTAGTGTAAGCACTAATGAATCTGGTCTAACATTGGATATTTGGTTATGTAAACCCTGTGGAAAAATTGAAATTATCAGTGATAGAGCAAGAATAAAGAACATAATATTACATATTACTAGTTAATGTGCATTACTCGTGTGTGTGCATCATGTTTTCTGATATGTGCCTGAAGATCCACAAGATAAAAAGCACGATAAAAAGCATCATGAAACCATTATGGATTGTAAAGGCCTATCATTCATACTGTATTATGAAGAAGTCAACTGATAGTTAGAGAGAGGTAAAGACCTATCATTCATACTGTATTATGAATGTCACCTGATAGTTAGAGACAGGTAAAGACCTGGCATTCATACTGTATTATGAATGTCACCTGATAGTTAGAGACAGGTAAAGACCTGGCATTCATACTGTATTATGAAGAAGTCACCTGACAGTTAGAAACAGGTAAAGACCTGGCATTCATACTGCATTATGAAAAAGTCACCTGATAGTTAGAGACAAATAAAGGCCTATCATTCATACTGTATTATGAAGAAGTCACCTGATAGTTAGAGACAGGTAAAGACCTGGCATTCATACTGTATTATGAAAAAGTCACCTGATAGTTAGACACAGATAAAGGCCTGGCATTCATACTGTATTATGAAATAGTCACCTGATAGTTAGAGACAGGTAAAGGCCTATCATTCATACTGTATTATGAAGAAGTCACCTAATAATTAGAGACAGGTAAAGAGCTGGCATTCATGCGGTATTATGAATAAGTCACCTGAGAGTTAGAGACAGGTAAAGAGCTGGCATTCATGCTGTATTATGAATAAGTCATCTGATAGTTAGAGACAGGTAAAGAGCTGCCATTCATGCTGTATTTCGAAGAAGTCACTTGATAGTTAGGGACAGGTTAACCACCTCTAAATGCATATTTAATCTGCTAAAATTCAAGAGATAGCTCTCTATGATGGAGGAAGAATAGAAGTAGATAGACATAGATAGACAGATAGATAGATAGATAGATAGATAGATAGATAGATAGATAGATAGATAGATAGACTTCAGAATTCCAGGACAGTGAGCTGCTAATGATAACTCTTGTGCAAGAAAACATGTGGATATTCCTTTAATGAAAAAAATAATTTTTGTAGGCTTGTTTGAATGTTCCTTTCATTTGTTTATTGGTGTGTATTTAAATACATATAAGCAAGTAATCTCCGTGGTATCCCCGAAGTCTCAAACAGCCCACTAAACAAGTATAGTGGGTCCAAAAACAAAGCAGTGTAAGAAATTTCTCTGTGTGGAAGATTTTCAGTCCAAATATCTCTAGAATCACTGTATATTAATCAGATCAGACAATAGTAGTAGAAGTAGTGAACTTAAACTCATCTTAAGACAAAACAATAATAAAAGATATGCAGTTTGAATAATTGTACAGAATTACTAAGTATTCGAAAGTAATCGAAGCAAGGCAGGCAGTCTGTTTCCAGTCAAAAATCCTCTGTTAAGTACACAGACAAGTGATCCAAGTAAAACAAAAACAGAGTAATAGTTTTCTCGCAAGCTTTCTAAATATATATATATATATATATATATATATATATATATATATATATATAGGTCTACCTGAGATGGTCGACAAGCCATTTGATTGACACTCATTTGGTCGACAATTCATTTGGTCGACAGGCAGATTTGCCCCCCTCCCCAATTTTGTGCGACCCTGGAGTTGATATATATAGTTAGGGGGGTGGGGGGCACAGCTCCCCACATTGGGGGGTGTGAGGGGTGAAGCTCCCCACATACAACTGCTTGTCGACCAAATGAACTGTCGACCAAATGAGTGTCGATCAAATGGCTTGTCGACCATCTCAGGTAGACCCATATATATATATATATATATATATATATATATATATATATATATATATATATATCATATATATTTATACTTTTTATCAAGCTAGGGAGTAGTTTATTGTGCTGTAAAACAAAGTGTTATTGGTACAAATAAATTCACATACCTTCCCCATCAGTGTGACATTCGAGCTGGTCCTACCCTACTTAGTTTTT
>NC_056739.1:697916798-698111798 GCF_019279795.1 Protopterus annectens
TAAGGAACCACATCACAGTGCCTTAATGAATCGGCCTGCAATTATCATTGCATTAGTCCACAAAAGGATAGGTGTTCAAATAGGGAAGGAACCCTCACGCACATAGCAATTATGTATAAAAGCAGTTCCTACACACCTGCATTTGCTATGCACACGCACCATCACCACCACACCCATACATATTACAATACAAACTGTAATAACATCACAAATCATTCACACACTGTACGACATCTGCAGAAGCCTTAACATACCTTATCAGAGACACACTAACATGGCCCGATGTGAAATAACTGCTGTTATACAATGGAGCAGCTGCTGATGTAACAGGGTTTGTTTGCACTAATCCCATTTCAGAGGGCTGTGCATACACTGGAATGTGTTAGCAATTAGTGAGTAACAGCACAGTATGCTACACTTATACACCAAATCAAGGATGTCTGGTGAGCACACTGTACACCACATAACTGTTCATGCATAGCCATATGGCCTTGAGCTGGCCAAACATCCTTGCCAGACTTAAACATCTGCAAAAGTATCAGGTACAAACAAACCCTGCATAAGTAGCACTGTTCTGAAATATAACAGCTGTACTCACATGTAGAACTAAATCATCTAGCCATTACACACAGTCCACGGGCATCATTAAGCTAATATATCTCTGTGTGTCTCCATATAGCTGTTAAAATATATCACAAACAACACATCTAGGCCATCTCCCTCGAAAGTAAGGCAAATGGACAACACCAAAAAGGAGTACTCAGTTATACACCACTGCTGCTATGGTATCGGCTAATGGAGTAGTTGCATAGCTGATGTGCATCTAATTAACTACTTTGGAACAGCAATTGGTAGACAGGATACCACATGTTACTGATATGTAACTAGAAAAGGATGTGTTATCACACATTCAAATAATCCATATATACCAGCAGGAGGTTACAAAGAACATTGAAACACAAACTGAAAAGGATTGAATTAATAGTTAACGACACCTCGGGTTACTAATAAGGTATGTAGAACAGTCATTATGTCTGTGTATGTAGTACCTTTCTGTAGTATTTAACGTGCACACAATCCATATAGTGGAAACAGTTATCTTGTAGTGATGTATTATTGAGCATAATAACGCTTGTAGTATTTGTGTGTACTGCTGTAGGTCCCAAGGCAAACACTGCATACACCACAAGGGATGCTATATAAGGGCTTTGAACAGAAATACTCCTCACCAGCTGATGTCAGTGGCAGGGCTGGTCCAACAAGTATGTGCTATAACAGGAGATAGTATATGTTGATGTATTGTAACTGTAGCTATATGTATGGGTGTATTACAGAGAATAACATGTGGAAGGTTGGGCCACTGTGCAATTATGATTTGCATTGTGGGATATTGTGCCAATAACTGTGTAATATACAGTATTGTAGGCAGATATGTATTACAAGCTACATAGCATTACTGTAATATTAGGCAAACATTAGTTATGTCAATTGGCATTTACAATACACAATAACAGGATACATATGTCTTTTAGTCAGCCGACAGTTTCTCAGCATGATAGCAAAGTAAAATGGAAGAGCTATTTAACTATCCATGCACATAAGACATGTAATATGTGCAAAGGTAGGTACTAGGCTGTCTTACCAAGGATATTTGTAAGCCTAGCTAGAGTGTGCTGGCTTTTGCCACCCCATAGGTTGGTTCCCTGTGCCTCTGAATGGCAGAGCCACTGCAGTGATCCCCGGGATACATATCTGTCTCCCATCCACATGTCAAGGTTTCCCTTGAAGAGTGCTAGTGAGGGGCCCTGCCTGATGTACATTGGAATCATGTTCCAAAGGATGGGGAGTGTCCGGGGTCAGGAATCTATCCATCCAGCATGTCCTACTCATCGTTGTGGTTAGATGTATATCCCTAGAGCATGTGGGTCTCAGGGGCCTCTGTTTAGGTGGAGCATATCCAGCAATACAGGGTTGGACATGGGCCTTGTATGTCAAAAAGGGATCACCTGTAAGTATGCGGTATGCAACTGAGTACAGCTGGAATTTCTTAGGTTGGGCTGCATAGGTCATCTGTTTGAGGTCAGTAATCCTCTTGTTGTGGTACTGGCATGGTCATCCAAGCTGTTGCAGTTGTCTTGTAAGGTATATCCCAAATGGGGTGTTGTATCCTTTAATGGGTCTAATATGTCATGAGTAGAGTCACAATAGCCCCTCTGATATGGATGCAAACCCATTAGAGATTAGGGGGGGCCATGTAGAAGGATATTCTAACCACCTTGTCATTATGGGTATTGAAGGAGAGATTTCTATCTACTGGGGTTCCCAGATCCCTTATTACCTTTTCTGTATGTAGGGGACTAGCACCTATGTGGTAGTCCGCGGGTAATTAGTTATATCCAAACGGGATGACTATGCATTTTTAGGCATTCAGCTTGATGCCATGATATTAACACCAGGTATCCATCTCAGTGTGACCCTTCCAGAAGGTGTCTATAACTGCTGGGGAAACAATTATGTCCCCTAGTTTGCAGTTGTCTGCAAACCTTTTTAGCCAAAGCCCTCCTGTGCTTGTCTGTGCATCAGAGAAGTATATACCGAACATGAGGGGTCCTAGTACTGAGCCCTGGGGGACACCACATGTAACTGATATCCAGTTGGACCTAGGGTATGTAACTCCCACTGTGCATGTTCTGTCCATGAGCCACTTTGAAAATCATCACATGACGCAGGGGTTAATGTTCAGGCGGATGGGTATGTTGATAATACCAGAAGGAGTAATGGTGTTGAAAGCCTGTGAGAGATCTAGGTAGGCTGTGTGGACCTCCTTACCCTCAACTAATGCCTTGGTAACTATCTCTAAGAAGTCAACCAGGTTTAGGAGGCATGGTCCACCCTTAACAATGCCAAACAGGAAGGGGTCAAAAGT
Source organism: Protopterus annectens (assembly GCF_019279795.1). Lineage (NCBI taxonomy): Eukaryota > Metazoa > Chordata > Ceratodontiformes > Protopteridae > Protopterus > Protopterus annectens. Next base: position 697,919,725 of record NC_056739.1, read on the forward strand.
TTGGAGGTACCCAATGTCTCTGTGACTGTGATCCATGATGTGCACCATAGCCTTGCAGACCAGGCTAGCCAGGCCTATAGGGAAATAGGTCCCATTGTCCATTGCGGCGCTACCTTTGTGGAGTGGGATAACTGTTGCTGTGCACCATTCAGGGGGCACTATGCCCAATATGAGGCTATTATTGAATATGGTGCATAGGTGGCGAGACAGTACGTTCTGAAGTTCATGTAAAACGAAGCCTGGGATGTTGTCCTGTCCCATGGATGCTGTAATATTGTCCTTAGAGTGTGCAGCTTTGAGAGGGATCTGCCAGGATGTTGACAATATCAATTGTTTCTGTAATGTCCATGCCTTTGTGCTGTAAATCAGAGCAGATCTGGTTGTTGACATTGAGATTTGTGACATAGCTATAGAATGCTTTGTGGTTGTTGTTGGTATTAGTTGCATTTTGGTTTTCATAGCTAGCTTTGGAGGATCTTATAAGGAATCTCACCTTCTTACTGAGGCTGGCCAGGGAGCTCCTCCACGCATGGGATTGTACTCTCGTTTGCAACAGTGTCTTCCTCCTGTAGTACATTTTGTTTATGACAGGGGACCACCAGATTGGTTTCGTTAATTAGGAGTATAGCGACCTGGTTTTGTTTGGGATAGCATAAGCCATGCACTCATGTAAGTGCTTATAGAGTGCATCTGTGTAGGATTCAGCAGTTGTAACAGTACTGTCCATCTGCATGGGTGTCATGACATCCACCACATCTGTCTTAAGAAGCATGTAGTTGGCCTTGGTTCCCTTAATGGGGGGTGGGTGTGGGATGTGGATATCAATGGTGATCAGCACATGGTCTGATTGGACCAACGAGGAGTTGGTTTCATGTGTGGAGCACCAGTCACTCATGTTGGTAATGCCTAGGTCTAGGATATTGTTGCCCCTGGTGGGTGTGTGGATATGTTGAGTCAGGGCATTGGTGTTTATGAATTCAAGAAACTGCTGAGCTAATGTGTTGGTACACGAGTAGTTTTCCCAGTTAATGGTGGGGTAGATTCAGTGAGACTTATGTTATGAGTGTGGTGTTGTGCGAATGTGTACCTTCTCCACATGACAGTCAGGGTCAGACTTGGTTGGAGAGATGTTTACCTCCAGTTTGGCTAGATGAGTGCATCTCTCACAGGTTGTAGTGTTGGGTGGTAGGCAGAGAGGCTTGTCTGTGTACATGAGGCAATGTGTACATTGCCTCAAGATGTCCAGATTCATCAGATAGACAGGTGAGAACACTGGCAGTTGACTCTTGGACATGCCTGAATATAGAACTACATTCACCTAGATAAGTGAGGAAAGTGAGTACAAGAGCTAAGTTACTCTAAGCAAGTGAGAAAAAGTATGTACAAAACCAGTTCAGCCTTACCTCTAGGTAATGAGGAAGATTGAGTGCTATAGTAATTATTAGCTTACATAGTGCTTACAAGTCCTGAACAAGTGCTTAGCATGAATAAGCAATCCAGATAGGGTCTTGGATAACATAAATACACGGCTGCCTCCCCCAACAGGTACACAAGCATATATCCATGTACACCACAGGGCCCCTGTACCTACAACTATGCAGGTACAATCTGCACTCAGGCTGCATGGGACCTGTCCACATCACAGGTTGTATCATACACATATGGCAAAACAAGATGCTCTCCACATACACATCATGTAAAACATAGCTCCATGTCAGGTTATGTACACACTGAATGGTGCACACCAACAGGTACCACAACCCACAAAGGGGGAGACACCACTGATAATGGGAAGTACTTTACTACTAACCTGCAGAGTCTGGTCTGGAAGGCCATGAACCTTGATCAATTAAGTGATGTCAGCAGTATGGATGTAGATGACAGTATGGTTGATGTCACACTGCGTATCATAACCTTGCCAGGTCATAGGACATCATCACCCATACTGTGTACCACCTACACTCGGTATACTAGATGTACATTCCTATGTCACAGGAGTGTTTTGCAACAGGACTGCTGGCAGAACCAACACTACAGAAGGTTTACAAATAATACATGATCATCACACTGGTGGCAGCTGCAGTATGTCAGGGTTAATGAATCTTATTCCTCCTCATTGTAGTCCATACCTCACAGACAAACAGAATGCATCTGCCTATTGAAGTATGCAAATGACTATGACCTACGAGCAATAGTTGACTCAGGAGTGTTGTGGACAACATACAGAAGGGGCTTCATGGGTGATGTGTGTGTGACATATGGCCACAATCTGACAGCTACATATTGCATTGTCACCCCTATGTTAATAACCCTGTACCCATGAACTACCACCTAGGCAGTGGTCAACATAATGGACACTTCTGTGTGAGGGATGCAGCTGAGCAGTTGTCTTTCCTGTGATAGCTACATCACCACACCTGTCAGGTAGTCGTATGTGGCAACCCTAATAATGATAGGGTGCCCTTCATGAATATAGAGATTATTGTCCAACCATACACAACACTCAAGTGACCCATATCAGATCACATATTTCCTTTAAGGAGTATTGGCCATGTGCAGATGGTCTACACCAGCCTTCCCATTCCCCATCTCCACTATGTAGCATGATGCACACCCTGAATAAATCCATGTCCAACCCAGTGATGTTGAACATGCTACACGTACTCATCCTGATCTCAAACACATACTTTATGGACAGATCCTTGTCCCATACACTTGACATAGTCCTGCCATACTATGCATTTCTGTCCATCAAAGCTGCACATCGCTCCACTCTCAGACATGGTGTGATGACACATATATGGTGATAATATCCACTCAACACTGAGTGTCAGATGTGTGTGACACAAACACGTCAGTGTCATGTAGGTTTGCAAATACAACTATTTAAACTTAATTAATGTGTTCAGCTGTAGCTCTGTATGTCTCTGTGAGTTACTGTGACTTGTCTCCATCATTATGTCTTCCAGGTATGCCGCGTGCAAGGCTACACCCTTTTACCCCCTTGGAGGATGAGGTCCTCATCCCATACCTACTTGACAATCACGATATCCTGTTCATCCATGTGCCACAGGATACACAGCAATGGGATGCCCTGTGGATGGAACTTTGCATGAGGGTTAATGATGTAGGTGGCCACAACCACACATACCAGCAGGTGCGCAGACACTGTACAGACCTCATTAGATGGGTGAAACAGCATGCAAATGCAATCGCCAGGGAACAGGGTGCAACAGGTGGTGGACCACAAACCCTGCCCCCACTCACACGTACCGAGGTGCTACTGGCCAATCTGAGGACACCTGCAGAATCACATCCACAAGCCTTAGCCGATATTGTGGAGGTGGGTGTCTCTCAACCACTGAGCCTGGAGTTGCCTGGTAAGTCAGTACTGCACCTATAACAACTATATTCCATATAGTCGCATGTGTCACTGTACAATATGTAATGTAACATCATATGCAAGGCATGTATACACACATGCCGCATACTATAGTATGCTACTCTATGTATGCACATAGTATAGTCTAATATACTGGGTGCATGTGTTATGCACATTGCACCCTGTAGCCTTTATACAGGGGTGGATTATGCTCATACTGCTGTGTTACTCCTATTTAGGTACCTCTGGTGTTCCACTGTGACAGCAACCCGTTGCAGATGAGAGTGTTATTATTTATCAGGAACTGTAATGCACAAATCTATCTGCCATGTGGCCATTTAGAGCATGCACACATAATGTATGGTCCTGTCACAATATACAGGTCGGACCTGCAATGCATCACAATGACTACCCATGTGCAATACTTGCAAACTATGTGAATCATCTCATCCACATGAATCCTCACAAACTGTCATTGCTAGATGTGTGGACAGCTGTGCATACAATGGTGGAGGTGCTGTTCACTTTAGGGACATACTACAGATCAGATCTGCACACATGGTGAATGCAAACAGTACTACACAGTGGGCTGGAGTATAGCCAGCACACAGGATTCACCAGTGTGGATCATAGCCCTGCTATAAATGTCACACAATGTGATGTACTATCTTGACATGTCCATGACATCTAGTGGTCTGGCTGCTACACTGCCTACCTAACCTGAAAACATATCCCACATACCACCCTTTATCTGCATAACCCTGTTGTCAGTGTTGCATATATGTCATATGGGACAACACAGACATATGAAATGGATGCCCATCACAATAATTTGGACAACACATGTACACACATGGCCATGGAGGATGGCCAGAGACATGGAGCAACACACACAGTAGACGTGTTGTGCCTCTGTGTACACCCTGTCATACAATGGCTACACATGGTTCAACCATGGCCTTTGTATAATGGTCATATTGTAGATGTGGAACACTTAGACATCCTACAGGCCTGTGCACATCTTGTGTAAGTATAACATCAATCCACCACATAAGATGTGTTGAACATCTTGAGGGTGTTGCGACATGACAGCAGTCACCTGTACATTATCCACATCAGACCACAAATACAGTACATTCCCCGTTGCTGGTGTTGGACATCAATGTCATACTAGCTCCTCATGTGTGTGTGTGTGTGTGTGTGTGTGTGTGTGTGTGTGTGTGTGTGTGTGTGTGTGTGTGTGGTACACAGATGTCATGTGGGGCATGGTGTACTGACGTGTTCGCCATGTCTACCCATAGTTGCCAGGCTGCAGCAATATGGTTGCAGATGTGCAGGGGTGTCATCCATATACCCATCAGTGACCTGTGTCACAACTTCCACATCATGGTTTAGTGTGTATACACTTCAGAGATGTGGCTCACATTCCACAATATATATGTATTGTATCTGAACACAGTCATGGCTATGATCCCTGTCTGTAACTCACACTGTATAGCACTAGAGATGCCTCATGATTCCCTGCAATGGCCATGCACATCAGCTAAATGTGCAGTATATCTGTAGAGCGGACAGACAACACTGCATTGGTATACCATTGTCCCACTGTATATTTGACAGGACACCATTGTGTTAAACATGTATGCATGTCATTGCACACATCAGCAGATCACATGTCATACTACATGTGATTATCAAGGTAATATGCCACACATCAGGCAGGTGTACTGTTAACCTGTGCTGGTCCACATGGTGTAACACAGGGATGTATGCTAACTACTACTACTACAATTGTGTAATTTGCATGCCGTCTGCTATGACACAAGCATGCTGTTGTGTGCACCCCAGGGATGTATGATAACTACCACTATTATTGCCTGCTTTGCATACCGTCTGCTGTATCACATGCATGTTGCATACCTTCTGTCATATCACATGCATGTGTGTCTGTGTGTGTGTCCATTGTATAGATTGTAATGTACAGTTCTTGTCTGCCCTCACAGGTGATGTAGGTGCATTGCCCTCCTGCGGTACATCTGATGTTAAAATAAAAGTAGATACACCACGCCACGTCAATGAATAATAAAATCCAAAACAAGGTATTGCAATGTTGGTAAGCTCTTTCACATGGAAATACTTGCTTCATCAGACCTTAAAAAAAAAAACTAAGACACCAAACATATATATTCTCCATATCATCAATCAAATCAATTAAAACATCAGTTTAAAAGAACCTATAAAGATTTTACAACAATTAAAAAGAAACACCCTGATGGCCAAATATAGGCATTGTGCTTCCAAGTGCAATATACCTATTAAATCACTTAAAGAGGGCTCGTCCCTTCAATATAAGTTTTATAGAAGTCTTACCATTGATGCCTGGATATTTTTCAGTCTGTAAATGGATTATCCAATGGAGCTCATGTTCTTCATTGTAGTTCCTAAAATCCCTACCTCGTATAATGGGTCTAACTATCTCAACAACCCTAGACCCAAATACATGATTAAAACCTACTTCTAAACAATGTTTAGCTAGCGCATTTTGTGAATCATGTCTATTTATCAAATATAAATGTTCCCTGATACACTCAGCTAGGGACCTATTGGTCTTACCAATGTAAAAACAGCCACATACTCTGCAGCTAGCCAAATAAACAAAGTCCCTACTCCTACAATTAGCGCATGCCCCAAATTCATAAACCTTCTTGGCTACAGGTTGCATAAAATTGTTTGAAACATCTATATTATCACAACAATTACAGTTCATGCATCTCATTGTTCCTATCTGCACATCATCATCAACCTCAGGTGTACTATATGCATCCTTATAGCACAATTGTCTGTTAAGACTCTTCCTGTTTTTAAAAACAAAGTTGGGTTTATCCCCCACCACCTTCTTCAACCCATCATCCAGATGTAAAATTGACCAATTATCTCTAACTATACCCAGGATGTGCTTAACATCACTGGTATAGAATATGGAGAAAGCAACATCCTGGTTAGAGTAAATCAGTTCATTATTAGCAGGAGTATTCAACATGCAAGTATAACCATCAGAATAAAAAGGGCGAGCTCTCCCTTCTCTCTCCCTACAACTCTCATGTAAAGCTACATCAACCTCGCATCTCCCATAGCCTCTAGATAAAAATTCATCACCCAGTTTCTCAACACCTTTATAAAACAAATCATCCTTAGTATTCAGGTGGGAGACCATCATTCCCTGCCCCTTGATTAAATTCCTAAACACATGTCTTGGATGCATACTATTAGGGTGTAACACAGTGTTTCTCCAACAATCCTTCCTGTAAAGAGTAGTAGTAAGTTTCTTCTGTTCACTCACAATAAACTTAACATCCAAAAAATCAATCTCCTTATCTGAGTACCTGCATGTAAACTTCAGAAAGGAAGCTTCCGTACCTACCCAAATAACAAAGAGGTCATCCACAAACCTTTTATATACTCTAATACAGGAAGAGAACGGAGAACCTAAAATATACTCATTCTCCCGTTGAGCCATTACTAAGTTGGCGTAACTATTGGCACAACTAGTGCCCATAGCCACACCAACCTTCTGTAAATAGACTTGATTCTCACATCTAAAAACATTGGACTGGATTTATGATGGCTTTTACGGAGTCTACAAGTAGAGTAAGACTCCATGCAGCCATCATGTCCGACGAGCGATCCATGAACAGCCTGTAGGGGTATGTAAGAGAGCTCCTAACACGTCCCCTACACGGAGAGGGCAGTGATATGCAAATTACCTCACTTACAGCCAAAAGGCATGCAAATGAGGTAAATTTGTGATCCAGGAAGTAGAAACCTGTCCGAGTAGGAGACGTGTTAGCTGCAGAAATATACTCAGTTGACAAGTGAGTACCGTTCTGCAAATAGCACAATGGAGTCTTGTCAGCTCCAAATAAAGGTTGCATATGGTTGAGGAAGCATGCCAATGGCCAAATATACAGCCATTGGAAAGTTTCCCTGATGCAAAATTAAAATATAGAATATACAGAAATATACTCAGTTGACAAGTGAGTACCGTTCTGCAAATAGCACAATGGAGCCTTGTCAGCTCCAAATAAAGGTTGCATATGGTTGAGGAAGCATGCCAATGGCCAAATATACGGCCATTGGAAAGTTTCCCTGATGCAAAATTAAAATAAAAATAATTTTTTTTTGGCGATTTCCGATGTTTAAGCATAGCGCAGCGCCGCACAAACAGGGTGCGCTATAAAAATAATAAAATAAGGCAATAAAAGCCACAAACATGGAATTTATGAAAATTGTCAAATTTCAATGTAAGGGAATAGCAGGCTGAAGACAATATGGCCACTGAGTAGGGGTTGCTAAGGGGAGAAGCCCAGTCTAAGACATGTAACCAAGCATTAGTAGGCAATCCTATGTAAATGAGTGTTAGGATAGTGAATCGCACTTTTACATAGCAAATGAGCACAGTCAGTGGAGTGTAGGAGTAAGATATGGGGAGGAACAGAGTAGGAGATAGGTGACATCACAAGGGGGTATGTATGAAAGTAGTGCAGCTCATTGGAGGACAGTGGCATCTGTTAGGTGTCAGTTAGACATCATGGAAAGAGGTGTGTCAACAGGTAGGCCAGGGAAAGCCAAGAAATGGAAGGTGTATACTGTGGATAACACCAAAGTTTCTTGCTGAGCAGGTATGTGCATGTGTGCGCGCCTGTAAACTTGAGTAAGACAGAGTGCACGCGTGGAAGTGTGAGTGCGCGTGTTTAAGCCAGAGTAAGCATGTATAAGGCTGTTGGAAGACCTGTAAACTTGTTTGCGCTGGTGTGCACGCGTTTTAACCTGAATAAGCAAGTTTTAGTCCATCTAAGCATGTGTGCGCGTGTGTGAGCTGCTGTGAGCGTGTTTGCGCTTGTATGTGCGTCGCTCTCCCTGAGGAAACAGAAAGGAAAAAGGAAGCACAATAAATAACAGGAAGCTACAAGGTGATACTAGTAGAGCTAGCAGGAGAAAACAATCCAAATTAGGCAATAACACAGTCAGAGCACTATCCTAGCATAGCCCAGCACTTAAAACTCTGCAAACAACAGTGCAGTTTGTTTCTCACAAGAGACACTGAAACACTGGAGTATGCTACTAGAAGTGAAAACTGAAAAAGCTTCACTCAGACAAAAAATACTAGGGGCTGCCATTGCTGTTATAAGATGACATATGCAACATGCTGAGGGTGGTGACAATGCAAATGCTGCCGGACAACCCACAGTGAGGAGACGGAGAAGAGTGTACAGGCCCAGGGTCACCTACCAGGGGTTACATGATCTGGAGATAGTGGAGCACTATAGATTGGATAGAGACCTCCTGCAGCAAATTGTGGAGCTGTGCAGGCCACGCCTCACACACAGAACCAACAGAGGGGAACCCATCCCAGTGGAAACCAAGGTATGTGTTGGCCTAAGAATACTAGCAACAGGTACCTTTCAGAGACCAACTGGTGATATGATGGGAATATCACAGGCATCAGCATCCAGGGTACTGCACCAGTTCCTGGATGCCATGTCAGCACATGTCGGTGATCATGTATATTTCCCCAATTCCCATGAGGTATTGGCCAGCAATATGTGTCTCTTCCAGCAAATAGCAGAATACCCTGAGGTAATGGGTGCAATAGACTGCACGCATATACGCATCAAAGCACCAGCCGGTGAGCAGGGTAGGGCCTACATTAACCGCAAGGGCTTCCACTCCATCAACTGCCAGGTCGTGTGTGATGCCCAGGGCATAATAATGAATGTGTGTGCTGGCTGCCCTGGAAGCTACCATGATTCCCATATCTGGCATCTGACGCAGCTGTACCAGACATTTGCCAGTGGGGACATCCCACACGGTCACTTAGTGGGGGATGCTGGCTATGCACTGGAGCCGTGGCTGATGACACCCATCAGAAATGCACACACACATGAACAAGAATGCCATAATGAGGCACACGCACAAACACAAAATGTAATCGAGCATGTGTTTGGGTTGCTCAAGTCACGGTTCCAGTGCCTGGACACATCTGGTGGAGCCTTGCAATACTCACCAACTACATGTACCCAAATTGTCATGGTATGTGCTATGCTACACAATATGATCCTGCGAAAACAGCTGCAACAGGACCAGCATAGGCCTGGGCCAAACAGCACCCCACCAGTGCCAAGGCCATCACAGGCAGAGCATGACTCGGAGGAGGAACAACCTGAGCCTGCCCCAGTAGGCAGATGGAGGCATGCCCAGTATGCCCTGGCCTTGGCAAAGAGGCAACGCATAGCACATACACTGGCTCTGTAGGAACCCTGGAAATTATACCTCTCTCTGACTCGCACATATAGTAAAAGGGATGCCTGACACTACCTGTTGCCAAACATGTATAGGGAGTGCAGTATGTGCATCCGACATAGGCAGCCCTGCAGCACCACCTGAGGCATGATTGCCATGTGTTATGCAATGTAAGGTAGTGCTAAACAGCATTTACCACCATGTTGTACATGCAAACTTGATGATCTTCAGTAGCATCCTACCCTCACCAAACATGAGGCCACAATATGAAGACAAGATGATCAATTACAACAATTGGCTTAAGTATTGGTGTCAGTGAAAGGGGATTCAATGCCTGTCAGCCTAGGATGAGATGCTCGACAAGACATAATTCTTTGCTAGGGATGGATTTCACCTATCACCTGTTGCCTATTGGATATTGCCAAAGGCTCTTGTCACCCCCATAGTGCCTTTTCTAGGTAAGGCTCAAAACACAAATCCATCTCCATAGCTATCACAAGGGATAAGAAAGTATAAGTAATGCTACTCAATGTCAGAAGTCTAAACTCCAAGATGCATGCACTCCAAACACTCCTCAGCATGGAGAATGTTGATATCTGTGCAGTAACAGAAACCTGGTTCAAGGCTCCCAAGAGCACCCTAGCATTCACAGGTACACCTCATATCATGCTTTACAGCTGCAAAACATGGAACAAACTACAAAAGGAGGGTGAGTATCAATATTTGTCAAAGATACCCACACCCCCTTGTTGGTGGCACAGCATGAAGCATCAGAGACTACCCATGTGTAACCAACAGTGGGTAATACCGCCTTCCAGTTCGTAGCCTGCTACAGACCACCCTGCTAAACCCAGGAACCACACTTGGCTGACTGGAGAACACATGGAAATATGAAGATCTCCCCAAACACCATTATATTGGACAGCTTCAACTACCCAAACATACACTGGAAGCATTACCCTAGCTTCAACACCCTAGGCCAAAGGTTCCCAGAATTTATAAACCAAAATGCTATGGAACAACTTGCTACCACTCCCACAAGAGGGGAAAACATACTGGACCTGATCATCACCAACATGGGGACTCTATGCGCAGGACCAGAAGTGTATCACTCACAGGTACGATCACACCAGATAGTAATCTCACTGGATATTCACATCCCCGCCCCAGCCCATGGCCAGAAAACCACGGTGAAAAATGTTCACTAAAGCATATGTCACACACCTCAAAACTGAGGTGGAATCCTTCACAGCCCCTGCGTCTGTGGAAAATACAGCCCAGACCTCATAACCCTTTACAAACACATTCTATGAACACCGTCAGGAATGCATGGATCATGCAATCCCAAATAAAACCAAGACCCAATCCTCCAAAGACAGGCATCCTGTTTGGTGGACCCCAGCCATAAACATACCATACAATACAAGGAGGAAGCTACTATATGATAGATCCAAATCACAAAAAGGGAAGCCATCTCTGACCAGTATTATTGAAAAACAACGTCCACACATAAAATTGTCTAAGGCCATCTGTGAGATAAAAATCGTACAGGACACCAAGGATAATCACAAGGCATTCTTTATTTATTGTAGGAATCCATGTGGGAATCTCCAGGTATGTTCAGAATTAGTCCAAAATGACAAACAATACAACAAACCCACAGACATTGCCAACATCCAAGCTGACAGGTTCAGTGCAAACCCCCCCCCACCAAAAGGGCAAATATCTATCCCAGCAGAGTGCTGGCCCCCTGACATCGCAGATGCGCAGGTAACAGCCAGCCTCTCCAAAGCAAAACACACAGCATCAATGGGACCAGATAGTGTCCTGGGCTGTGTCCAACATGAACCCCAAGAAGAATTGAACACACACATAAAACCACTGTTCAATGTCAGCCTTAACACACGATATGTACCCAAAGAGAAGTGTACAGCAACAATGGACCCTCTCCACGAAGGTGGTGCCTCAACGGATACTGCAAACAATCGCCCCAGAAGCCTGACTAGGTTGGTCTGCAAAGCTATGGAAAGGATCATCATGGACCTCAGAAATAAACGTATTGGGGACACACAGACACTGGATCCTACCCATTTTGGCTTTGTTAAGGGAAGATCCTGCCTCTTAAACCTGGTTGAGTCATTTGAAACAGTCACCAAGGCCACTGACGAGGGGATGGTGGTCCACAGAGCCTACCTGGACCTTGCAAAAGCCTTCCATACAGTACCCCACTTGGTTATCATAGATAAGATCACCAGCTTCAATAGAAACCCCTATGTCACTAGATGGGTTGCAAATTGGCTCAAGGACAGAACCCACATGGTCTGAAATGCCGGAGCCATGTCAGACCACAAACCAGCTACATGTGGCATCCCACAAGGCTCAGTCCTGGGACCTCCCCTGTTTGGTATATATTTCTCAGAGGTACAGGCCAACACAGAAGGACAGTTGGTGAACAAGTTTGTAGATGACTGCAAACTGGGTGCCATAATCGACCCTCCAGCTGACACAAGCATCCTACAAAAGGGCCTCATAGAAACAGACAACTGGTGCCAGAGCCATGTCCTCAAGCTAAACACAAAACAGTGTATAGTCCTCCCCTTTGTCAAAAACTAAGTGCCCACAAATTACTACATATGTGGTAACCCATTAAGTATGGAAGAAGTGATAAGGGACCTGGGTACCCAAGTCAATAGCAATCTCACATTCTACAACCATGTGGCCAAAGTGTTCAGAGAAACATTTCATATAGCCCACCTAATCATTAAGGTAATCACATCTACATCAGTGGAGGTCATTGTGCCTCTTAACTCATCCCTCATCAGGCCCATAATTGAGTACAATGCCCCTTGTGGGATGTACCTTTTCAGACACCTGCAGCAGCTGGAAAGACCACAAAGGTACCTCACCAGGAGGATCAAAGGGCTCAAACACATGCCAGTCACTGCCCGGTTAAAGAAACTGCAGCTCCACTCAGTGGCATACTGCCTGCCCAGAGGCGATCTGTGCCATATGTATAAAGCCATGTCCAACCTGGAATCAATGGACATGCTGCACCTTGGAAAATCGGAATCCCATCAAGCTATGCGCTCAAGAGACCTGAACCTCAGGACTGAAATAAATAGGACATGCTGGAGTGACAGATCCATAACCCAGAGGCTCCCCCACTCCTGAGTAAATTCCCACTCCAGGTTAGCCAGAGTCCCTCATTGACTCTCTTCAAGAGGAATCCTGATGAGTGGATGGGAGATTGTAGGTTTACCCTGGGTATCACTTCTATGTCACTGTTAGCCAGAGGCACAGTATACTAACCATGAAAAATGTAAAGGCAAACTCCACTTACAATGTGTGTTGAAAGCCAAACACACTCTGGCTAGGATTATAAATGCCCTAGGGCAGATAGCCTAGTACGAACCTATGAACAGAATCACACACACCAAGTAGTACAACTGTGGTCACTGTGGAGTAATGTTTGCCAATGTCCACCCAAGTTAGTGAATACACAGCAATGTTGGACAAGCCTAGTTTAAGTACGCCATAGCTGAACAAAATGCAACATGCTCATAGTTGCCCAACTGGCCCTTGACTAGTCTGGTCTGCTCAGTATGAACATTTACAGCAGTGCTGGGACTCAAACCCATGATACTATGTACCATAATGAAAGTACTGAACCACTACACCATGACAGCATTGCAGTGCTCAATCAGTATGAGAGAATGTTGCCAAGTCTTTGCAAACTATCCCATGGAAACCCTGCAAGCACAGCATAATCCCTGTTGAGTTATGACACAAAGGAGTTTGGCAGTAAGAACACAACATGACTTCTAACACACACAGTATCAATGTCAATATTAGTCATGTTCACACACAACCACAAATGTAGTGGACTTCAGATCACAACATATGGAAAGGTCACACTGGGCATGCTCACACACTTGGATAAATGAGACACATGTCAGGCAACAAACCATGGAAAGCCTGAACTGGGCATGCTCACACACTTAGTCCATGTCTGCGTATAGCAGTCAGTCACACATATCTGGCAGTTGTATGTGTTAAGCCAGGAACCTCCCACAATCCAGCAATCCACCCTGTGCACACAGTTAAATGACAACAGACACATATATTAATATACCAGAACCCTGTCATGATCAAACATGTTACCACATGTTGTTCACAGAAACTGTGAAAGCTACGGCAATAAAGACCTGCAAACAGTAGCAGCAACAAATATTGTGCATCCCAAACATAAACATAGGTGCAGAGGTGAATACTAGGCTGTCTGCCCTGGGGAATTCATAAGCCTAGGCAGAGTGTATTTGGCGTCTGCCTCCCCAGTAGAGTAGCCTACTGTGCCTTTGTAAAGTAGGTCACAGAAGGCACCCTTTAAGGCTACTTTGCTGTGCCTCTGTCAAGCAGGGACACAGTGGAGATCCCAGGGGTGAATTTGCAATTTCCCATCCATGCGGCTGTATTTTGCTGGAAGAGGGTTGGTGAGGGGCTATGTCTAACTTTAATTGGGATTCAATTCCAGAGTGAGGGGAGCCTGTCAGTAATGAATCTGTCCCTGCAGCATGTCCTATTTATGTTTGCGCTGAAGTTTACGTCTCTGGAGTGTGTAGCTGTAAAGGTCTTGGATGTTATGAGGTGGAGCATGTCCATTACTTTTGGGTTTGAAATGGCTGTGTACGTCAGGCATAGATTACCTCTGAGTAGGAGTTAAGCAACTGAGTAGAGCTGGAGATCCTTTAGCTGAGCTGCATAGGACATCTGTGTGTAGCCCATGATTCTCTTGGGGAGGTACTGTTGTGTTCACTGTAGTTGCCACAGGTGTTGGGTAAGGTACACCCCAAAAGGGGCACTGTAGTCAAACATGGTCCTGATGAGTGAGTAGTAGAGGGCCACAATGACCTCACATGATCTACATGCAAGCACCCATGTGAGAAGGAGGGCTATACAAATTTCTTAGCAATGACTCTCTGTCAATGTGATTAGCAAAGGAGAGGTTATGATCTATCTGGGTCTGTGGGATATTGCTCTGTTATGTAGTAGCTTCCACCCTCTGTTGTACAGCTTATATATGGCTGAGGTCAACCAGACAGGTCTCCTGTTTTGGAGGAGTCATGGTTTTTTGTGGGATAGCATGATCAATGCATACCTGCAGCTGCTCATACAATGCATTTGTAAAGAATTCTGCAGATTGGTCTATATTAACCTCCAGCACCGGGCCTCTGAAGTATTCCACCCCAGTTTTCACAAGTGCAAAGTCTGCTTTTGAGAAATTCTTTAGAGTGATTTCCTTGGTTGGGTGTGGGGATGGGATATGGATGTCCAGGGAATGTTGATCATGGTCTGATCTTAACAATGACAGTTCTACCTCTGGTGTGGAACATAGAGTCACCATGTTGGTGATGATCAGGTCCAATATGTATTTCCCCTAGTGGGTGTGGTGACTGGTTGTGCCATAGCACATGGATTCACAAATTGTAGTGGCTGTAGGGTGATGTTGAGGGCTTGAGTAGTATCCCCAGTCAATATTTGTGTACCTGAAGTCAATCACTATAATGGTGTGTGTGAAGACCTTCATATCCAACACTGTTCCCAGGAAAGCCAAGTGTGGTTACTGGGTATGGGTGGGTGGTCTGAACTACACACCAAACCAAAAGGCAGTTTTGCACAATGGTAGGTGTATATGTATGGCCTGTCATGCTTAGTGCAGTGGGACCAACCCAGATGTGTGTGTATCTGTGATGTATATGGATACACCCCCTGCTTGTGTTCTGTGTCACAAGTCCTGTGGTCACGAAGCATGGTATAGAACATAACCTGGCAGTGCCAGTGTGCATATGTGACCCTGAACTAGGTTTCTGTGAATGCACAGATATTGTTATCCCCCATACTGAGGGATAGTTAAAGATGTACATTCTTTGGAAACACTGATGATGTCAGCACCCTATAAATACAGCAGGAGAAGGAAGCTCATCCAGTAATGTGAATAGCGTGCTGCGCTAATGCGTCTGTCTTAAGTATCATAACATAGTTAGGTAGGGGTTTGAATCCTGCAAATGCTGTGTGTGTGGGGGGGACAGGGGTGTATATCTGCAATTCTTTGTGAAAGGAATGGCCATTTTGAAGACTGGGATAACACACTAAAAGATGTACATTCTTCTTTGGAAACACTGATGATGTCAGCACCCTATAAATTCAGCAGGAGAAGGGAAATCATCCAATAATGAGAATAGCATGCTGTGCTAGTGCAGCTCTCTCAAGTGCCATAACCTTGGTAGGTAAGGGTTTGACTCCTACAAATGCCATGTGTGCCTTTCTCATGCAGTTTGTGAATGTGTTTTGCTTTCATTATTGTATGACATATTATTATAACAGTAATTGCCATGCACACATCAGGTATGTGTTTGCCACATACAGATATGTACCTGTGACCTTTAATAGTTCCTATGTGTGAAGCCTGCCCCATATGAATACAGTTGTTACCTTTGCCGCCATGTGCCACAGCTTACCAGACCTTAGGCCATACATGTATGTTGGTGACAATGCAAGCTACTGCAGTGATCTGTGTCCTAGGCCAACTATGTGACACACACCCATGAAAGCTTTGATAGATTAATGTGGGTGACGGTTCATGTCTGCAGTATATGTCAGACATGTTAAAACACAGCAAAGTCTGTGAGTGATGGCCATCCAGTATAGGTGTATGGCAACTGTTGCCGATATGCATACAGACACCTTCTTGCTTAGGTGATACACAGAGGGACTGCAGAATACCTTTGGAAATGTAAATATCACAGGATAGACAAGATAACACCTGTCCACATGTACACACCATTACCCGTTCTACATGATTGGTGCTACCACCTACATGGTACTGTTGGAATACTATGTTAACTACATGCCGATGACAATGCCACAGTAGTGTTACAGCAATATACTTGGCTTGGACAACAGGTATCTGTTCGTATGATACCCTTGTAGTGGTTAGGTGTGTCATGTGTAGAATGCATTGTAGGCCACTGTATGTATTTGCAGTCATGGAAGGACATATCCATAGTGTGTTGGCATGTACATGAGACTGCTATATGCCAAATGGTATTGTTCCCAGGGATGTGTGGGGCTCAGTAACAATGGCTACTGCTATAGTGTAGTACTGCAGGGATATCACTGACACCAGGTTCCTACGTCTGTGTATCAGTTGAGGAGACACCATGTAATGACCACTGAATGTCAGGTTATGTAAGCTGTGTATACTACCAGAATGTGGACCACTGACATCTGGAAACCGTATCACCCACAGCATACTGTCAAACCATGTCATGTTCCATGCTGACCATGTTCACAAATGTACACCTGCAAATCGGTGATGCAAACATCACACATGTACTGTTCACACCCCAACACATGCAGGCACAGGTACACACAACAGCCATGTGGCACATGTGCAGACAGTACACTTTGGGAAAAAACACTGGTGTATACAAAACTGCATTGACAAATATAGTTAATGCATCATGCATGCTCAAATCTACCCACAACAATAGCATTACACTGTACTGTTAACAACATGATAATAATACTACAGTGCTATGTAGTCACCCTGTGCATCAGTACCATGCTATCCTGTTCCAGCATCAATATTACAGATGGCAGGAGGTGGCACAGTTTCATCATATGCACAGGGTGTGTGCTTGGTTTACCAGAGTCTGCCACTGACACATCCAATTGAAGTGTATGTGTGTGTGTGTTAGTGAGGGACAACAGTACGAGATGGGGCAACGTTGCTGCGATATGTGTGTGTGTATGTTAGCCCTAGGTGTTAGCATTATGTGTGTGTGTGTGTGTGTGTGTGTGTGTGTGTGTGTGTGTGTGTGTGTGTGTGTATGCATGCACACAGTTCCACCATGTGGCTGCCATATATGGGTGTTTGTGGACAGCTAGAGACTGTACCTGCCAGGTCATACAGGTCACTGGCTCTGGCCACAGACACAGTACCTGTGCCTGGCAGGGGTGCTACAGACAGTATCAGGTACTAAGCCAGACTGGGTACTGTCATCAGGAGCAATGGGTTGTTGACTGGACACATGTCCCTGCTGGGACTGTCCAGAGCCTTGTGCACGTGGTCTTCTAGGATGGTCTAGTGACAGCACAGACCCACCATTGCTGGGGCTGGTACTGGCACTATGGGAGCAGCTGCGGGTTTGTTGTCATCTGCGACGACTGGCAGCTGATAATGTTGCTGGCAGACGTCCACATCGACACCTCAACCGTCCTGCACTATCCTGGCTCCTGGACATGTAGTTGTGGAACAGATCTAATGTGTCCCCCCAACATCTATCAATGAACTCGCTGATGTTACGGATGGAAGACTCAACGTCACGCATAGTGTCATTCATAGCAGTGCAATGTGCTCTAAGCTCCCTCAGACCCTGTCTGGTGTACCGTTCCATAAGTGCCTGTGCCTGCATTACAGCCCAGAACATAGCTGAGGTTGATAGACCTCTGTGGGCACATCTGACAGGGGCAGTACGACCACGGATGCTCCCACGAGAACCCCTGGACATCTGCCTGTGTGGTACCATGTCAGGAATCTGGCCATGGCTGCTGTGAGGGGATGCATATGCCAATGACACCACACTATCCTGGTCAATGCCCACTGTATGCTTTCCCTCAGCTAAGGACATTGGTGACAATGGATGTATCGGCAGGATGACTGTGGGCATTGATGGGGTTGACTGCTGTGTACTGTCAATTGGATGACCAACGACAGACCCTGTCACACCTCCCTGTGCCATTACACATGTATCATCATTAGCACTATCCTCAGCAGTGGCTTCAGGTTCCCTGCTGCACTCCACCAGAGCAACATCAGAACCTGTGAGAGGAAGATAGGAAACGCAGTTTACAAATGTGTACATGATATTAGCACACAGGCACACATGCACACAGGCGCACATGCACACATGCACACATGCACACAGGCGCACATGCACACATGCACACATGCGCACATGCGCACATGCACACAGGCACACATGCACACATGCACACATGCACACAGGTGCACATGCACACATGCACACATGCACACATGCACACATGCACACATGCACACAGGCACACATGCACACGTGCACACAGGTGCACACGCACACATGCAAACATGCACACATGCACACAGGCACACATACACACAGGTGCACATGCACACAAGCACACGTGCACATGCACACAGGCACACTCCTCAGTACAGCAGATACAAACACAAACACACCTGTAATCCAACACATACACAATACTGTTTTAGGGTGGGTGACAGTTTCATAAGGAAAAACATCACTGCACACGTGCCAGCATGCAGGTTATGTGTTGCACAGGAACATGCAGTGCAAGTGTAGACAGCCCTTGTTAAAAACAGTATATGTGTACTTGATGCTTGTGTGTAGTTGTTCAGTGATTGTCTCCACCCTGGGACACAATGTGTACAAGGACATAACAATGTTGTGCAAGTGTTACAAGCTGTGGGTGCATAGATCTGCACACACACACACACACACACACACACACACACACACACACACACACACACACACACACAAAACACATGACGGTGCTACACAATAACAGCTATGTGTACTTTTGTGGTCAGTGGAACTGGATGTGGTGTAGTAATGTAAGCCATGATCAACATGCTTCTTGTGGTCAGTCAACAATAATAATGTGTGCCAGACAGGCAGCTAGCATGTTGTACCTGAAATGCAGTAACATGACTACATTCACAATTACACAGCCACTTGTTACATGGGTGTGTAAGGTGGCCAATAGTGAGCATTGCCTAACATGAATGTATTATTTGTTCCAGACTGTTGCACAAAGACATGATAGGCCTCTACCCCTCAGGTATATTATGTGTGCTGCGTAGATAAGTGGGATGCTGAAGGCTGGCCATACAGCAGATGTCATAATTGGACATGTGTAGCAGGCTAAGGTGTAGTGTGTATGCCAAACATATGTGTGTTGTGTACATGTGTATCTGGTGTGCCTATACAATGTCCAGCACTGTGTTGTCACACGTTTGTCATGCTCTGTGTATTGCATGTGAGTGAGGCAGCTAATGAGAATAATGGGATATGCATAGTCTCACAGCAAACATGCACAGCATGCATTATGTGTAGGTGTGTTACATGTGCACACACTACACCTCCATATGACATGCACATGTCATTAGCAATAGTATTGTTATTACACACTCACCAGCATGGATTGGCTGCCTTGATGTCACTCCAGAGGGATCTGCAAACATATGAGAGTGATTGCCAGTGGCCACAACTGTGCCTTTGATACTGTGTGTATGATAAAGTACAGTAGTACAACAGGTGGCTTTCACAGGTGTACAGATTATGCTCAGAATATCAATCTTGCAGAAGAATGGGCAGGTTAACAACTACACAAACAGTACACATCTCACACATGCATAGACTACCAGTACAGAGAACAGTCAACTACAGATATGGGATGTTACCTTCACACTCCATTTCAACATGCTGGGTGGCTCCGGCCTCCATGATGACACATGTTTGTGGATGTTCTTGTTGTTGGCTAGGACATTATGAGGTGTACAGGGGTACACTGACTTACATTTCCCTAGCTGACACACCTTTTGTGATGACACGTACCATGTACAGGGATTACAAGACTAGTGTGCCACTGTGGATATCAAAGGGGAGGCTATTATACACCTGTGTCCCATGTCCCCTTCTGAAACCCCAGTGGTAAGCAGGCAACCACCTATGTGGTAGTTAGTGGTTAACATGTTTTGGAATGAGGTTTGGTACCGCAGTATCAACACTGGTGTTTTGTCCATGCCTTGGTCACCAGGCACCTGTTGCAGCACATCTGCCCCCATGTCCCCCTCTCTCACTCTTTCTTTATACATATATATATCTATATATATATATATATATATATATATATATATATATATATATCTATATATCTATATATATATATATATATATATATATATATATATATATATATATGTAAATATATATACATATCTACATATATGTATATATATGTATATACACACCGCTATATATAACCATATATATAACAATATATATATATATATATATATATATATATATATATATATATATATATATATATATATGAAAAAACTCAGACCAAGTCCCAAACAGAATGTAGAAAACACTTAACCCAGGCATGTATGGAAGGAACAGCAAACACCAAACTTAGACAAACCAGCGTAGTAAATGAATCCAATGTTCGATATCCAATAAAATGCAAAAAGTAATCCAAAAAGCAGAGTTTATTGACGTAAGCGCTTTCGCGGTCCTGCCGCTTCTTCAGACGTATTAAAACACATACAACAAATCCAGCATAAATAGTAGAATTCAAAAACCGTCATTTCCTATACTTATATGAAAAACGTCACTTCCATAGCGAAAACACTTGCAATTACAACATAAATAATACAATTCATAAACCATCATTGCGCTAGTCTAAGGAACACTTCAGTGAAAACTATAATAAAGTAAAATAATCACATTGATAAAACAATAATAAGCAATTGCAGCAGATAAATAAATACAAATTACCTAATAGATCTAGCTTTTAATGATGGTCTCAGTGGAACGGACTCATTGAGACCCCTACCTCGATGCGCTGCTAGCCGGAGAATCCATCTGGTCTCTGCAGCTTCAGTGAGATTGACTAAATCACCGCCCCTCAAACTAACTGGTTGGACATGCAGGACTTGAAATAAAAAAGTGTGATTCTCATGCAGAAGCTGTCCAAACACATGCTTCTGCATGAGAATCACACATTTTTATTTGCAGCGCATTGAGGTAGAGGTCTCAATGAGTCCGTTCCACTGAGACCATCATTAAAAGCTAGATCTATTAGGTAATTTGTATTTATTTATTTGCTGCAACTGCTTATTATTGTTTTATCAATGTGATTATTTTATTACTATAGTTTTCACTGAAGTGATTTTTTTAGACTAGCGCAATGATGGTTTATGAATTGTATTATTTATGTTGTAATTGCAAGTGTTTTCGCTATGGAAGTGACGTTTTTCACACAAGTATAGGAAATGACGTTTTTTGAATTCTACTATTTATGCTGGATTTGTTGTATGTGTTTTTAATACGTCTGAAGAAGCGGCAGGACCGCGAAAGCGCTTACGTCAATAAACTCTGCTTTTTGGATTACTTTTTGCATTTTATTGGATATCGAATATTGGATTCAGCTACTACGCTGGTTTGTCTAAGCTTGGTGTTTGCTGTTCCTTCCATACGTGCCTGTGTTAAGTGTTCTATATATATATATATATATATATATATATATATATATATATATATATATATATACATCTATAGGCATTCATATCTATCTGTATACATGTATGTATCTAAATTCATATCTATATATGTATTTGTCTATTATATCTATATGTATATACATATTCTCTATCTATCTATCCATATATCTATGTATCTATACAGACCTCTCTGTCTATGCACACACATATATATATATATATATATATATATATATATATATATATATATATATATATATTGATATAGATATGTAGATATATATATATATATATATATATATATATATATCGATATATATATATATGTATTTATATATATGTATATATATATATATATATATATATATATATATATATATATATTTATATATATATGTATATATATATATATATATATATATATATATGGATTCACTTCATAACATTGAAATATCAAAATACTGAAACTCAAAACACTGGAAACCAAAATATTGAAGCTCAAAATACTGAATGCCAAACTCAACATAGTGTATAAGTGCAAACTCTTGGAGCAAGATATATATAATTAGCATATGCAGGGGGCCCCTTGCAGGGGGCTTGCCCCCTGCATATATTTGGTAGAAATATATCAGCGATTTATGTGTTAAGTGCAGTCTTTTACGCATATGTGTTTTCAGTATTTTGACAGTTTTCCAATTTTGAGTATTCAGTATTTTGAGCTTTCAGTATTTTGGTCTTCAGTATTATGAAGTTTTGTCATTTTCAGTATTATTAAGTTTCAGTGTTATGAAGTGAATCCATATATATATATATATATATATATATATATATATATATATATATATATATATATATATATATATATATATATATATATATACACACACACACACACTTCTTAACATCAATTGCTGTACATATACATGCACATGTAGGTACATGAACTGCCCACCTTTCATGGGGGGAATATCACTTCTGCAACAGTTGTGAGACATACAATTCTGTAATGATATTGCACACTGTTGTGCATAATGCATTATGCTGTCCTCAAGCCATAGAGCTGTAGCAGGCCTCACTGGCTCAGTCCCACAGAAGTTCACCACCACATGACATATACCTGCACTGCATGCTGTTTACAATGCCACACATTCCAACCTACATTGATATGTGCATTTAGCAACCTTCAACTATATATGTATGTCCAGCCTTCACTAACAGTTGCAGCATGTCCCTTGCCCTATGCACATCTTCATATACATATAGATACAGACTGCTAACACATATGGACGTTTCACAGTATGTAGATTATTAGATTATGTAGTTTACATTACCTTTGTCTCTGACAGTTTTTTATTTTTTTGGATTGCTGGCTGGCTGCCTGGATGGCTGGCTGGATGGCTGGCTGGCTGCCTGGGTAGCTGGATGGCTGGCTGGCTGGCTGCCTGGATGGCTGTCTGGCTGGCTGGATGGCTGGCTGGCTCCCTGGGTGGCTGGATGGCTGGCTGGCTGGCTGCCTGGATGGCTGGCTGGCTGACTGCCTGGATGGCTGGCTGGCTGCCTGGGTGGCTGGATGGCTGGCTGCCTGGATGGCTGGCTGGATGTCTGCCTGGATGGCTGGCTGGCTGCCTGGATGGCTGGCTGGCTGGCTGGCCTGCTGGCTGGATGGCTGGCTGGCTGCCTGGATGGCTGGCTGGCTTGCTGGATGGCTGACTGGCTGCCTGGGTGGCTGGATGACTGGCTGCCTGGGTGGCTGGATGGCTGGCTGCCTGGATGGCTGGCTGGCTGCCTGGATGGCTGGCTGGCTGCCTGGGTGGCTGGCTGGATGGCTGCCTGGATGGCTGGCTGGCTGGATGGCTGACTGGGTGGCTGGATGGCTGGCTGCCTGGATACCTGGATGGCTGGCTGGATGGCTGGCTGGCTTGTTTTTTCTTTTTTTTTTGTTTTATTTTGGTCTGTCTCCTTGTCTGTCTGTCTGTCTGTCTGTCTGTCTGTCTGTCTCTCTCTCTGTCTCCCTCCCTCCAGTTGCTGCAATGATATTATTGCATGTGTGGACTGGCAGTACAGGCTGCTTTTGTAGGTATCTGCACATGTGCATGTGATGGCCTCTAAACCAATTGGTGGCCAGCATTTATTAACTGCATGCAGCCTGCTGTGTGGTAATTGCGGTTCTCACTGTGATTTCAGGACACTGCTATAAAATGTTAGGTTAGGTAGGCATAGGCTTTTCAGTTTTGCAAGGTGGGGACCATGCTGGTTTGTTGTGGACACTGTTGTGTCAGTCAGAAGGTTGGCATGTCTCTCATATCTAAGGCTGTGTTGTAGCCACTGAAATGCATGTTGTACTGAAACCTGACTGTTGCTTTTTCCATTTCACTCTTCTCAGTGTGTATGTTAGCTCATACCTGCTAATGCTAACACTGTTTACATGGGAGTATGTACTTTCCTGTGGGAGTTGTGGATTAACTGGTATACAACAGTAGTTCTTGCAATGTTTTGCTATGGCTTCACTATTTTCCCTTTACAGTCACTCCTTGAAGGCCTGATATTTGTCATTACTGGAATGTGTTGCTATGGCTTTCCTATTTTCCATTTACATTCACTCCTTGTAATGCATGATATATTTCTTTCAGCAGTAAGTTTTTATATGTTTGCTGTGGTTTGGTGGCACTGCATGCAGTCTGGTGAGCCCAAGGTCTGGGGCTTGACACTTACAAGGGTATTTTATTTTGCTGCTGAGCAGTACTAGGGCCTTGTATTTTGTACTAACAATTATGAATATCAGGCACATGCAGTGCTTGTAAACTGCTATACTGTCATTACTTTGTTAGATGGCTACATCCTTTGATATTTCTGTGTTGTACTCCTACATGAGGGTGTGCTTGTGGTAGTAATTCTACAGCTATTTGCAGAGTGTGTAACAGCAGACAGGCTGATATGCCCATGTATTTCTGACACTTGCAGGCCTCAGATACTCTCAGGTATATATTTGACCAGCCTCAGGGATAGGTACATATCAGTGGGATACACCCGTGATATATTTCAGATATTCTGCAGTTGTGACTGTGGGGTGTTTTGAGCATATGTATTACTACACCATTTCTGACATGCAAGTAGTGTCTACTTTAACTTATTGACAGTCACCATTACGTGGGATACCCCACCTTTCTGCCTACTGTTAGTACATTTCACAGGGCGTCAGTGGGGCACAGGTAAAATTTTTTTACAAATCAGGGACATCCCTGTAAATTAGTCACAGTTGGGAAGTCTGGCCTCATACCTATTCAAATATGGCGGTGTTTATCCTGCTCTGATACTGTGTGGGGTTTGTAAGGTGCTACTGTAACTTTATTACCTCCTAGCATGGCTGTTTCTCTTATCACACTAATGTAATGCAATTCCACAAGAATTGCCAGTAAGGATTCAGGGAACAAGCTTTGTGTAATGGCCTTCTTATATTCCCTTTACATTCACTCCTTGTATTTCATGGTATATTTCTTTCAGCACCAAGTTCTTGTATATCTGCCGTGGCTCAGTGGTAATTCATGCAGACTAGTGTTTCCAAGGTCCGGGGTTTGAGATTGACAGGGGTATTTTATTTTGCTGATAAACAGACTACAGGCCTTGTCATACAGAGTGACTAAGGCACTTTTAAGCAGTTGTAAGCGGGTTTGCGCTGGTTTGCTCAATGCTTACGCACACTTTAAACAGCTAGCACAAACAACCGCACACCCACTGACTACTGCTTAAAAGTGCTTACTCCCGCTAACACCCGCGCTAATTTCTTTTAAAGAAAAGAAAATGGGGAGATAGGAAAGTGGTGAAAAAGGGGGCACAAAGAAGGTAGGACAGTAGGAAAACAAGCTCAGGATGTGCAGGAAGGATGTAGGGAAGGCCCATAGCTGCCCATTTCTTTATCAGCAACAGCTGTGCATATGTGTGAAATTTGGTGTAAAATTTGAATCCTTCCACCCCTGAGAGAGGGGTGAAGACAACAAAATATGTTGTACTGCCAATTAGAATTATCAGTTTACATGTCCAGTGGACATGTGTGCGAATTGGCAGCTATGTATGGGGCATAATTTTTTTTGCGGGAACAGACTGCCCTTTTTTATTTTTTTTTCAGGTGAGAGTGGAATGTTAGGTACAGGAAGTAGGTATATTTGGAGAGGTAGGTTGGGGAGGTTAACAGACAAGACAAGCAAGACGCATACAGGGGCAGAGTATGACACATGTGGGGGGTAAACACAAATGACGGGGATGGATGTTTGGATATCGCAAGCCCATGAGCCCACAGATGGCAACAGTGGAACTAAAATCCCCACCCTAGGCAGTTACCACTGCACCTTCACAGCCCAGGCCGGGGCTGTGCTGGGGGCTGGATAGGACAGGTAGGCACAACCATGAGTTGCGCCACCCTCGCCTCAAGCTGGCATAGGGGATCAGTCACAGAATGCCTGATCTCACTATGCACCACAGACCGGACCCTATGGAGGGTGAGTGGAGGCTCTCCTCTGGCCATGCTTGCAGAGGGGGGACGAGCCCCATCCCCTGCAGCGCTTCCACTTGAAGATGGCCCAGAGCCACCGGAGGAGGAGGTCCCGGCCTGGGCACTGGTGCCAGGTGCAATCGCCAGCTGAGGTAGGAGAGGTGGGTCCGCTGGAACCCGCCTTCCCTGTTGTCCTATGTTTAGCAGTATTTTATGGCATTTTGGGTTAGTAACAAACAACACCATTCAAAATTAGTTGTAACAGCATGCATCAGTATTCCCATTAACCAAACACCCATGAATTCCGAACATTGAGCAGCAAGCATAACACATGCATATTTAGAACAACAGTGCACATTCCAACAGCATGCAGGGTTGATTGTTGGCAATAGGCCATCAGGTTTGGATATGTGAACAGGGTACATGTATCAACGTACATGCAGATATGTATAAACCAACAGGACAAATGTCCATGGGAATTAATTGTGAATACACATACCCAGTTTGGTGTGGAATGGCATAATTTGTGAAAATAGGGTAGGGTGGAGAAATATTACATTAATAACTTAAACTACCTATACATATAGTGTACATTCCTAGTAGATGCAGATATATATACCCTATATGTATTAGTACAGTTTCCTGTATGTAACCTTTGGAATGTTGGTGATGGGGATGTTACTGCTACATTACTATACATTCCATTTTTATTCATATATGTTCATATCTGGCTGTGTTCAGGTACAACATCCTGCTATATTTGATTTATATGGTTCTAGACAACTGTGGATGTTCAGCATTTCATACAACCATACTATTTCCATAATGCATGGGTACAGCAGCATATCCAATTTGTTGGACGGACACAGTCCATGGTCTGTATTTTATTTAACACATTACACTCTTTGGTTGTGGCTGTCTCATTCATTTCATAATGTAGTGACTGCAGTATACCTTTATTTCAGACTTATTACAGCTTTCTTGGTAGCTTCAAACTGTCTTTCTCACACTCTCTCAATTATTTTATATTTTCATTTCAGACTGGTGCTTAATTCTAGGCTTTATTAACATTTATTACTGGTTTACAACAACCCTTTCCAGCTGACTCAGTTATTTCATATGGCAGAATTTACAAGGATGTATTTGACACTTGTCTATCCTTTGTTGATTGATTACCACTCATTTTCTGGCTGCAGCATTTATCTGATATTACAGTACAGGTGGACACTTCTATTTGAGACTTGTTTAATCTTTATTACTGGATTGCATTACACTATTTTCCAGGCTGCATCACTTATCTAATCTTACAATACTAGCATAATATTTCTTCTAGGCTTATTTGACCTTTATTAGTGGGTTACAACACTGAACTCTTTTACAATCTGTCTCACATATATTCTATGACAATACCAGCTAAATAATTACTAACCTGCCTGGTGGCGCAACCTCAGCAGCCTATCAGCATAGGCTCGCTGATTCGCGGAACGAACACCTGCAGCTGTAATATAAAGGAAGTAATATTGGAACATATGTCTCCATACTATAGGCTTGGATAGCATTTCTTACATACTTAATTACATGGATACTTACTCAGTAGTGGGGCATTGGGCATTTGGTGGGCCTCCTGGATCCAACGGTTCAGTTGGTCCTCCTTACGTCACTTGAGGTCCACATGGTGGTGACGGACCTGTTCACCAGTCCTTGGAATGCCTGTGGCACTGGTGAGATCATGTGCCAACCGGTTCCACGCCTCTGCCTTGTATGCATCCCAGTGAACCTGGCCCTGCATGAGTTGTGCTTCATGATCATGGACTAGGAGCCAAACCATATATTTTGACTCCTCAACACCCCACCTTTGTGCTCTAAAGTGACTTCCCTCTCCTGCACCTGCCATCCTGACTGCAAATGGGTTCCACAATCAGTTATGCTGTGAATTCCCACCTATGGGGCTTATATATGCCAGTTTTCCCGCACTTATCTGTGATTGGCCATTTTGGATATTTATCAGCTTGAAAAAACCTGCTTTGTCATGCTTCTATTTCCATTCATTCCTATATATATGCTAATACTGCATTTCTCAGTACAACTGTCATGGCTTAGTGGTTCAGTACTTTGACCATGGTGCACAGTATCTCAGGTTCGACTCTGGGCATTGCTTTTTTATTTTACTACTGTCTAGACAGGCTAGGAGGTGTGTCTGTGCAAAGGCGGCTTTGATACAGCTTGCCCAATGTTGCCCGACAGTAAGCTGGTTGGTGCGCTGCGCAGCTCCGCGCAAACGGCTTACGCTGAGTAACGCGTTATTTATCTATGAGCACTCATATTATGCTGGGTTCAGCACTGCTGAACTACGGGCACTCATTTTAAGTGAGGTAAAGCGCTGCTCAACTCCGGGCACTCATATTAAACCTGTTAAACCGCTGCTCACCTGCGGGCACTCATATTAAGCTTGTTAAAGTGCTGCTCACCTATGGGCACTCATATTAAGCTTGTTAAAGTGCTGCTCACCTACGGGCACCCATATTCAGCTTGCTAAAGCCTTGCTAAGCTATGGGCAATTCTGATCCTTTTTTTATATTTTATTATGTCGGATTTCTTCAAAAATACATGGCCCATTTCATTACATTTTACTTAAATTATAGTTATATATATATATATATATATATATATATATATATATATATATATATATATATGTCAGGGGATTGTGTTATGCTTATTTAAATAAAAATGGAAAATGATGTTGTGGGGGCTCGAACCGTGACTACCTCCTCTTTGGCCAACGTCTCTACCGCTACGCTATTGCTACTTGGCTTACTTTGCATATTTAGATCTTATATGCTTTTCAATGTCTGCTAACTGTGGCTGAGCGGAGGGCATACCCGCACAAACGAGCGCAACTATGGGCAAACATTTTGAAAATTATAAAAAAAAAATTAAACTGATATTTTTACGTTTTACATTACATTTGGGTTTATAGTCTGTGATGGCATGTGGTGTTGTGTTCCTTGACATTTCCGTGGACTCGCACGTGGGTGTTTACTTTCAGGACTCTGACTCTTCTGGGGGCGTGTCCCTTTGCAGAACTCGACATTCGGACACGCCCCCTACTTTCCTACACGGACCGTGTTAGCCTAGGGTATGATTCAGCATGCACTCATGAATATGTATGGCATGCTGACGTCATACCGTTAGGCTGCAGCCTCCGTGTAAGACATATTAACTCTTACACGGAGGTTTTGTGAATCCAGCCCATTGTTTTCCAGGACCACTTCCAAGAACGAGCATATCAAATCCACACATCCACCATCAACAGATTTACTCAACATAAATTCCCTCATCATATCTATTCCCAAATCATTGGGGATACTGGTAAAGAGGGAGGAAACGTCAAGGCATACCATATAACAAGTTCCATCATAAACAAGATCACTAGCATCAACATATAACCGCTGTAAAAACTGCTTACTATCTCTAAGTATCTGCGATTCCGCCTCCACTTGCAGTCTCAATTTCTTATCTACAAACAGTGAAAAGGGCTCCGTCAACCACCCCGCTCCTGAAACTATAGGTCGAAGTGGGGGGTTGACTGGATCTTTATGTACCTTAGGTAATGCTTGAAATATAGGCATAACAAGAAATGCAACAATCAAATAATCATACAACTGCTTGTCAATAATTCCATCAGATAAACAATCATGAATAAAAGATTGTATTCTATCATGTACAGAGTTAATAAAGCCCTGATCAACTTGATTGTAAACATTAATGTCCCTCAACATCTCAGTCATTTTAGAATAATAAAAGTAGTAGTCCATGAGGACAATCGCACCTCCCTTATCAGCAGGCTTGATAATAAGTGTCGCATCATTCTGCAATTCATGTAAAGCATGTCTCTCCTCATTGCTAATGTTGTAAAATGTTCCCTTGATGTTACCACCGTTATACATATGAGCCAGATCACCCTCACACTTATAGGTTCATAGGTTCATACTAGGCTATCTGCCCTAGGGCATTTATAAGCCTAGCCAGAGTTGTGTGGCTTTCACCACCCCTTAGGTTGAAGAATACTATACCCATTAGTTTGCCGTGCCTCTGTCTGGCAGTGATACAGAGATGATCCCGGGGTAAACCTACGATCTCCCATCCCCTGGTCAAGATTCCTCTTGAACAGAGCCAGCGAGGTGCTCTGTCTCACATGGACTGGGATTCTGTTCCACAGCATAGGGAGTCTCTGGGTGATGAATCTGTCCCTCCAGCATGTCCTATTTATATCCGTGTTGAGGTTTAAGTCCCTTGCTCTTGTGGCTCCGGTGGATTTGGATTTTTTTGAGGTGGAGCATGTCCATTAATTCCGGGTTGGACATGGCCTTGTATGTCAGGCACAGGTCACCTCTGAGCAGACGGTATGTGACTGAATAGAGCTGGAGTTTCTTCAGTCGAGCAGCATATGGCATATTTATGAGCCCCGTTATCTTTTTGGTGAGGAACTTTTGGGGTCTTTCCAATTGCTGCAGGTGTCGGGTAAGATACATTCCGAATGGGGCATTGTACTCAATCATTGGTCTGATAAGTGAAGAGTACAGGGGAACAATGACCTCCCTTGATCTGGATGTGAATCCCTTCATAATCAGGTGGGCAATGTAGAAGGTCCTCCTAACCACTTTGGCAATGTGAGTGTCAAAGAAAGGTTACTGTCAACTTGGGTCCCCAGGTCCCTGATAACCTCTTCTGTGCTTAATGGATTGCCACCTATGTGGTAACTTGGGGTTACCTTGTTTTTACCAAAGGGTATGACTATACATTTTTTGGTGTTTAGCTTAAGGCCATGGCTCTGGCACCAGTTATCCATTTCTATGAGACCTCTCTGAAGGATATCTGTGTCTGATGGATTTTCAACTATGGCGCCCAGTTTGCAGTCATCTGCAAACTTCGTCAGCCACAATCCTCCTATGTTTGCCTGAGCTTCTGAAAAGTAGATGCTGAACAAGAGGGGGCCCAGGACTGAGCCCTGTGGGACACCGCTTGTGACCAGCTTGGAGTCTGACATGGCACCAGCAACTCTAACCCTGTGGGTTCTGTCCTTGAGCCAGTTTGCAACCCATCTTGTGACATATGGGTTTACATTTAAGCTGGTGAGCTTTTCTATGATGGAAACCAAAGAAAAAAACAGTTAAGAGGCCCCTTGTCAGAAAAACAGCAGCTCCACGGATAAGTCCTTAACGCAATTTATTAAAAGATAAAACAAAGCGTTTTCGCCACAGTTGTGTGTAGCTTCATCAGAGGTAGAATAGTGTATCCATGAAGAACTATACATAAATATCTTAAAAAACAGGAAATGACATTTTCCAATTTCCTGGAATTCAACTTTGTTACATGTCATGTTCAAATCTGATAGCGCCTCAGCGCCCCTACACTGTAACAAGATTTAAACATTATGCAGAGAACCAGCTCACAAGTAAAAGCGAAATACCATAAAAATAGACTTAACAATAAAAATCTGCTTACATTTTACATATAGAATGCTACACTTAATGTCAATATTATTTCAAACTAAAAAGTTTGTTATTAAAAATATGTATTTTTACAAAATAGCCTACCTAGGCATTAGATCAAAGATCCACATATGCTCAAATAGATCAAACCTGTCATCCTGTAATAATGTTCATGTTATAAAACAGTACTAAATACTGATATCACAATCAGATGTTATGTATGTGACAACAGATTTTTACCCACAGGCCCCATCCTAAACATATGTATTGTCTAACAATTATGAATGCCTGTAACAGGTACATTTTGTTTTATCTTGTTTTATCTAAGATAACTTCTTAGTTTTAATACCGGTGTAATATTGCAGTTGTTGACATTAAGTGTAGCATTCTATATGTAAAATGTAAGCAGATTTTTATTGTTAAGTCTATTTTTATGGTATTTCGCTTTTACTTGTGAGCTGGTTCTCTGCATAATGTTTAAATCTTGTTACAGTGTAGGGGCGCTGAGGCGCTATCAGATTTGAACATGACATGTAACAAAGTTGAATTCCAGGAAATTGGAAAATGTCATTTCCTGTTTTTTAAGATATTTATGTAATGTTCTTCATTGATATATTATTCTACCTCTGATGAAGCTGCATATAATTGTGGCGAAAACGCTTTGTTTTATCTTTTAATAAATTGCGTTAAGGACTTATCCGTGGAGCAGCTGTTTTTCTGACAAGGGGCCTCTTAACTGTTTTTTTCTGAGCTTTTCTATGATACCCGAGTGGGGTATTGTGTCGAAAGCTTTTGCAAGGTCAAGGTAGGCTGTGTGAACTGCCTTACCCTCATCAATGGCCTTGGTGACTGTTTCAAAAAAGTCGACCAAGTTCAAGAGGCATGATCTGCCCTTGACAAAGCCGAATTGGGTAGGATCCAATGTCTGTAGGTCCTCTATGTCTTTATTTATGAGTTCCATTATGATCATCTCCATAGCTTTGCAGACCAGGCTAGTTAAGATTATGGGGCGGTAATTACCAGGGTCCGTAGAAGCACCGCCTTTGTGGAGTGGGACCACAGTTGCCGTACGCCACTCTTTGGGTACGTATCCTGTGGTAAGGCTAAGATTAAACAGCAACCTTATGCGTGGGTTTAGTTACTCATTGAGTTCGTGTAGCACACAGCTGGGGACACCATCCGGTCCCATTTATGCTGTGTTTTTAGCTTTAGAGAGAGCAGCTCTCATCTGAAATTTTCACTGAACCTGTCTGCCAGTATGTTTGCAATGCCTGTGGGTTCAGTGATTTTTGTATCATTTTGGACTAATTCTGCGCATATCTGGGGGTTTCCACCCAGATTTCAAACATAGCTAAAGAAGGCCTTATGATTATCTTTTGAGTCCTTGGCAATTTTTCTCTCAAAGTTGGCCTTGGATGATTTTATGAGTGATCATAGTTTTTTACTAGTATTGATCAGAGATGTCTTCCCTTTTAGGGATTTTGCTCTATTTTGTAGTAGCTTTCTCCTCTTGTTGTAAAGTTTGTTTATGGCTGGGGTCCACCAGATTGGGCGCTTGCCTTTGGTGGAAAGGGTCTTGATTTTATTTGGGATTGCTTGATCCATGCAATCCTGGAGGTGCTCATAGAAAGCATTTGTAAGGGATTCAGCAGCATGGGTTGTGGTTTCCAATGGCTCAGGGACCTTGAAGGATACCACACCAGTCTTAAGAAGTGTGAAGTTGGCTTTTGAGAAGTTCTTCACTGTGGTCTTTTTTTGTTGGGGATGGGGGCGGGATGTGGATCTCCAGTGAGATTAGTTTATGGTCTGATCTCACCAATGAGGGATATACTTCCGGTGTGGAGCATTTTGTCCCCATGTTTGTGATGATCAGGTCTAGTATATTTTCACCTCTTGTGGGAATGGTGACACGTTGTTCCATAGCATTTGAGTTTATGAACTCCAGGAACCTTTGGGCTAGGGTATTGGGGCTTGAGTAATGTTCCCAGTCTATGTTTGGGTAGTTGAAGTCACCCAATATGATGTTGTTTGGAGAGACATTTATACTCTCCAGTGTGTTCAGGAATGCTGTGTGGGGTTCCTGAGTTTGAGAGGGTGGCCTGTAACATGCTACAAACTGTAGAGCAGTTTTGCCTATGTTTAATTGCACCTGAATGGTCTATGATGTTTCGTGAGTTGTCACCAGCCTGGAGGTGTGGGTATCCTTGATGAATATGGATACACCCCCTCCTTTTGTGGTACAGTCCGGGTTTTGGGGCCGGAACGCATGATATGAGGTAAAACCTGATAGTGACGGGGTGCTCTCAGGAGCCTTGAACCAGGTTTCAGTCACAGCACAGACATCAATGTTCTCCATACTGAGGAGGGCTTTGAGGGCATGCATCTTGAGATTTAGACTTCTGGCATTGAGCAGCATTACCCTTAGTTTTTTTCCATTATTGTTTTCTAGGGCGGTGGGTTTAGAATTTGAGCCTTGTCTAAAAAACTATGGGGGTGGCAAGAGCCTTTGCCAATATCCAGAAACCCAGGGGTGACAGGTGCAAGCCGTCCCTTGCGAAGCAGCGTGGCTTGTCAAGCATGTCATTCCAGGCAGACAGACATTGGATCCCCTTAGAATGACACCAGAAATTAAGCCAATTATTAAAACTGATCATTTTGTCTCTGTATTGTGGCATCATTATTGGTGAAGGTAGGATACTGCTCATGGTCAGGGTCATACCAGCCTGGGTTACATAATCTGAGAGCTCCTTTATGTCTCTTTTCATGTAATCCAGGGAGGTATGTCTCAGGTCATTCACACCGCCATGGACAATGACTGAGTCATACTTGTACTTGCTGTGGTGTGACCTGAGTGCTTGTGTTATGTGGTGGATTCTAGCGCCCGACAAGCAGCTTACTGTGACCCTCTCCTTGTTCAGTCTGGTGAGTGGGACGTCAGTGTGTCTGACTATGGAGTCACCTATGACAAGTGTCTGGCATTGTGTTTGGCCTTAAGGGCTGTGACTGATTTGCACACTGACTTTGCGATCTATGTGTTGCTTGTGTTATGTCATGAGGTGGCAGTTGTTTGGGTGGAGGCCTCTGCTGTTTTGGTAGATTTTTGATCAGTGCCTCCGAGTATGTCTTTGTGTGTTTATGTGTTTGATTTGTAGTTATGATAGTTCTATGTGAGACTAGGTTTATGGTGTGTGTGGTTACCTTCTCCTCCTGTCTGGTTTTGCCAGTCCTGAGTTGAGAGAGCTCAGCCTCCAGTTTGGCTATATAGTTGCATCTCTCGCATGTATTTGTGTTTTGTGGGAGGAGGAGAGGGTTGTCTGTGTACATGAGGCAATTGTAACATTGCCTCAATATTCCCAGATTCACCAGCTGAGCAGGAGAGGACGCTAGCAACTGACCCTTTGACATGCTAGAAGAAATGAAAAAGTTTGCTGTGTAACTGAGTCAGAAAGGACCTATAGGGAAGTGGGTACTCAAGGGAGTTTTAAGCTAGTGAAGTACTTTGTATAATATAGAAGTGCTTTACCTGACTAAAAAATGGTTTAGGAACAAGTGCTGAGCTTTACAGATAGAGAATAGACTGTTTAGATTACAAGTAGAGCAGTTCTAAGGGAAAAAAATGAAGAGCAGACTTTATGGAGCCAGAAATAGTTTAACCTTGTTTAACCGGCGCTGCCCGATGGTGCTCTAGTGGCAACTCCGTGCTAAATGCAGAAAAGGCAATAAGTCAGTAGTACAGGCTAGCACACTTTAGTGGGCGGCCAAACAATTAAATTAAACAGGAAACAAATACTTTTTTGACTTGAATTAGACTAATTTCGACTAAAATGTACTTTTAAGTGCAGATAATAAAAAATGCAGTAAATAAATATGAAAACAGTTAAAGCTTGTTCTAGGTAAGCAGTAGAAGGTAAAACAAATATAAAAAACAGCAGGATACTTAATCAGGAAGCAGTCGCTTTTTTTCAGTTCTCTGCAGCCAGGAAGACTCAACAGGACCACGTGGAGCTGTGTCTGAGCAATATGGCTTCAAAAAAATGCCAGAGGCAGATTTTAACCAGGGAACTTCAAAAGAGCTAGAAATGGTCCAAAATGAAAAATTATTACAGCTTCTTGTGCTGAGGTCACTTCCCTCAAGGACAGGTAGGCTATTCAAGGCTCCCCACTCCCACTGGTGAGCTAAGAAACTTCCTTCTATCCAAGTAAGGCAATGGACAACACAGGAACTACAACACAGCCCAGGATACAGCAAGGCCTGTAAACTGGTCTAACTAGTTTAGGAGAGGCAGGAAAACAAGGAATATTTTTGGGGTTTTTTTTGTTTTTAAATAGAAACACACAGAAATGCAGAAAAGGCAATAAGTCAGTAGTACAGGCTAGCACACTTTAGTGGGCAGCCAAACAATTAAATTAAACAGCAAACAAAGACTTTTCGACTCGAATTAGACTAATTTAGACTAAAATGTACTTTTAAGTGCAGATAATAAAAAATGCAGTAAATAACTATAAAAACAGTTAAAGCTTGCTCTAGGTTAGCAGTAGAAGGTAAAACAAATATAAAAAACAGCAGGATACTTAATCAGGAAAGCAGTCGCTTTTTTCAGTTCTCTGTAGCCAGGAAGACTCAACAGGACCACGTGGAGCTGTGTCTGAGCAATATGGCTTCAAAAAAATGCCAGAGGCAGATTTTAACCAGAGAACTTCAAAAGAGCTAGAGATGGTCCAAAATGACCAATTACTACAGCTTCTTGTGCTGAGGTCACTTCCCTCAAGGACAGGTAGGCTATTCAAGGCTCCCCACCCCCACTGGTGAGCTAAGAAACTTCCTTCTATCCAAGTAAGGCAATGGACAACACAGGAACTACAACACAGCTCAGGATACAGCAAGGCCTGTAAACTGGTCTAACTAGTTTAGGAGAGGCAGGAAAACAAGGAATATTTTTTGGGTTTTGTTTTTAAATAGAAACACACAGAAATGCAGAAAAGGCAATAAGTCAGTAGTACAGGCTAGCACACTTTAGTGGGCAGCCAAACAATTAAATTAAACAGCAAACAAACACTTTTCAACTTGAATTAGACTAATTTCGACTAAAATGTACTTTTAAGTGCAGATAATAAAAAATGCAGTAAATAACTATGAAAACAGTTAAAGCTTGCTCTAGGTAAGCAGTAGAAGGTAAAACAAATATGAAAAACAGCAGGATACTTAATCAGGAAAGCAGTCGCTTTTTTTCAGTTCTCTGTAGCCAGGAAGACTCAACAGGACCACGTGGAGCTGTGTCTGAGCAATATGGCTTCAAAAAATGTCAGAGGCAGATTTTAACCAGGGAACTTCAAAAGAGCTAGAAATGGCCCAAAATGACCAATTTCTACAGCTTCTTGTGCTGAGGTCACTTCCCTCAAGGACAGGTAGGCTATTCCAGGCTCCCCACTCCCACTGGTGAGCTAAGAAACTTCCTTCTATCCAAGTAAGGCAATGGACAACACAGGAACTACAACACAGCCCAGGATACAGCAAGGCCTGTAAACTGGTCTAACTAGTTTAGGCGAGGCAGGAAAACAAGGAATATTTTTTTTTTTTGTTTTTAAATAGAAACACACAGAAATGCAGAAAAGGCAATAAGTCAGTAGTACAGGCTAGCACACTTTAGTGGGCAGCCAAACAATTAAATTAAACAGGAAACAAACACTTTTCGACTTGAATTAGACTAATTTCGACTGAAATGTTCTTTTAAGTGCAGATAATAAAAAATGCAGTAAATAACTATGAAAACAGTTAAAGCTTGCTCTAGGTAAGCAGTAGAAGGTAAAACAAATATGAAAAACAGCAGGATACTTAATCAGGAAAGCAGTCGCTTTTTTCAGTTCTCTGTAGCCAGGAAGACTCAACAGGACCACGTGGAGCTGTGTCTGAGCAATATGGCTTCAAAAAAATGCCAGAGGCATATTTTAACCAGGGAACTTCAAAAGAGCTAGAAATGGTCCAAAATGACCAATTACTACAGCTTCTTGTGCTGAGGTCACTTCCCTCAAGGACAGGTAGGCTGTTCAAGACTCCCCACTCCCACTGGTGAGCTAAGAAACTTCCTTCTATCCAAGTAAGGCAATGGACAACACAGGAACTACAACACAGCCCAGGATACAGCAAGGCCTGTAAACTGGTCTAACTAGTTTAGGAGAGGCAGGAAAACAAGGAATATTTTTTTGTTTTTTTTTTGTTTTTAAATAGAAACACACAGAAATGCAAAAAAGGCAATAAGTCAGTAGTACAGGCTAGCACACTTCAGTGGGCAGCCAAACAATTAAATTAAACAGCAAACAAAACTTTTCGACTTGAATTAGACAAATTTCGACTAAAATGTACTTTTGAGTGCAAATAATAAAAAATGCAGTAAATAACTATGAAAACAGTTAAAGCTTGCTCTAGGTAAGCAGTAGAAGATAAAACAAATATAAAAAACAGCAGGATACTTAATCAGGAAAGCAGTCGCTTTTTTTTCAGTTCTCTGTAGCCAGGAAGACTCAACAGGACCACGTGGAGCTGTGTCTGAGCAAGTAATGTATGCAAAACAGGACTGAGTATGGGCTGAAAGACACTAGGCTTCTTACAAAAAAAGTTATTGACATCAGTCAACGGCCTTTCATTAGGAAACATAAATCTAAGTATTAACTCTATGAGCAAAAAGCTGAAAATCAATGATAGTTTCACTAA
Organism: Protopterus annectens; assembly: GCF_019279795.1. Classification (NCBI taxonomy): domain Eukaryota; kingdom Metazoa; phylum Chordata; order Ceratodontiformes; family Protopteridae; genus Protopterus; species Protopterus annectens. Next base: position 697,958,452 of record NC_056739.1, read on the forward strand.
ACATAGAATTCTGGGCTGGAATAAAACCTAAGCCACGTTGTAGTAAACTGAATTGAGCAGAAGTTAAAATCTTACTGGACAAATTAAGGACTATGGAGCTGTTGGCCCCCTCCACATCTTTTTCAAAGTTTGTATCCTGGAATCCTCGTTCGGTCATTGACATTTCCTTCCTCGACTCTGGGATCATTGAAACTGTTGAAACCCCTTCTGCTAAATGGGAAATGGCACGGCTAAAGGGAAATCTTCACTTGAGTTATCATGCAGCCTCTTTTTAAGTCATACATCTGGATCAGATGCAGATGGCATCGAATTCAAAGGTGCAGTAGTCACATTGCATATAACGGGAGAAGCCGCATCAACAGGCAAAGTTAGGTGGGGATTTTAGGAACTACACGGAAGAACATGAGCTCCATTGGATAATTCGTTTACAGGCTGAAAAATATCCAGGCATCAATGGTAGGACTTCTATAAAACCTATTTTGAAGGGACGTGCTTTCTTTAAGTGATTTAATAGGTATATTGCACTTGGGAGCACAATGCCTATATATGGCCAGCAGGAAGTTTCTTTTTAATTGATATAGAATCTTTATAGGTTCTTTTAAACTGATGTTTTAATTGATTTGATTGATGATATGGAGAATGTATATGTTTGGTGTCTTAGTTTGTTTTTGAGGTCTGATGAAGCACGTATTTCTGTGTGAAAGCACTTACTGACATTGCAATAAATTGTTTTGGATTTTATTATTCATTGCCATGGCGTGGTGTATTTACTTTTATTTTATCTTCATTGTTTGTGTTTTTACACCACTTGTTCTTGGGAGAGTTCTTTTTTTATCCACATCTGATGTTAGTGTGCCCACAGACTCTAGCAGTGATGATGAATGTATAATTGAGACACAGGCAGAGTTGTCAGGGTCTGAAACTGTGCCATTGGTTGCCATTCCATCTATATCCCCCTCATCTCCGCACACAGATCCCATACCTGCACATACCTCATCACCAGTGGCCATAGAGGAAGGACAGTTGGTGCATTAGAGGAAGGACAGTTGGTGCATGGTAGCTTGAAACAGGAAAGTGTGGGGGGTATGGAAGGTGTGCCTGCACACTATGGTGTCAGCCAAAAAACTGGTGATGCCCCACACAGGCACATGGCCAGTGCTGCTCGTAGGAGGACCTCTGGCCAACATGCTCCTGCATGACAGAGCGTAGCAGCTGGTGTCACCAGATGCATGTTTCAGGCTGTAATGGAAGCCCAAGCATGTGCTGAATGGTGCAACAGAGAAGATCAGAGGCTACAGAGGGCTGCTGTCCATTCTTTAAACAAAAAACAACCAGGCAATGATAAATGCTCAACAGCAGATTGCTAAAGCTTTGGATAGATGGTTGGGTGACATGGCTGGAATCCTTGACCGTGGCATGAAAATCCGCGAGACTGAGCTGTCTGTGTTGGAACATCTGGTAGGAGTGAGGCATAAGGCACATGGACGTAGGCCTGCTATATCACCTGTGTCAGGTCAATGTGTAAGAGCTACCTCACATGTCTGCTTCCATAGTAGTGGTAGCAACAGCAGTACATCTGGTGCTGTGCTGTCCACACCACAACACAACAGGCCACTTGCACATGGCCCGGGATGGTCCCAACAGGGACACAGTTCCAGTGGACAAGTGACATCAGACAGTACCCAATCTGCACCTCTGCCTGGTAGTGCCCATGCAACCCCTGGCAGGAACAGGTCACATGTCTGTGGCCAGACACCGTGAACTGTAAAACCTCACCTGTACAGTCTGCAGCTGTCAATAATACCCCTGTGTAGGCCAGACACATGGGAGAACTGTGTGCATACTTACACGCACACAGTGGAAACATATGTAGGGCACTGCAACACACACTGCATAACATCCACACACGCTCAATTAGATCAAAGGTTCAAACCCACACACATGATGTTATCCAATGGTGCAGCCTAGGCCTCTGGCAAACATTATCACCCTGTGCATATGATGATGCCTGTGCCGCATGCCTGACATCCACACCATCGGTGCGGGGACGTGCTCATATGGTCTGATGCACAGGGTGAACAGACGAGGATGATAAGTGTAGTTTACAAATGTTGAGGACTGTTGACAGGCAGCAGATATACCATGTAGTACAGGTATACAATACTGTTAACAGTATGTGTCTTGTGTAACAACAGTGCAACCTAGGCCTCCAGCAAACATTAACTCCCTGTGCATATGATGATGCCTGTGCCGCATCCCTGACATCCACACTATCGGTGCAGGGACATGCTTATATGGTCTGATGCACAGGGTGAATAGACTAAGAAGATACATGTCATTTACACTTGTTGAGGTCTGTTGATAGGCAGCAGATATACCATGTAGTACAGGTGTACAATACTGTTAACGGTATGTGTCTTGTGTAACAACAGTAACTGCATGTTGGTCATGATGCTCTGCTGTCCTTCTTCAGGTCTAATTGCACTTGCCACTGGATGTCAGTGTTTGCAGTTAGTGTCCCATATGTCAATGTGGACTACTCACAGGTATGTATGAATATACCAACATGCACCGTGTAGCTGCCACATACCAGTGCGAATGTCCCACGTTAGAAACACGTCTACCATTCCAAGAGCATGATAGCTGTGTATTAAGCTACTGTGGCCACAGACATGACATCCATAAAGGGTACATGGAGTGGTGAGGTAAGGGAGTGGTCTAGCTGATTACAAGGGTAGAGGCCAGTGGGAAGTGTGATGCCTCATTGGGAATCAGTAATACACGTTCCCATGACAGGATACCAACACACAACTGCACCCACACACTCAGGTATTGACACATATTCAGTGACACAGTAAGACACCCACACACTCACAGATTCAATGACACAGTAACACACTAGCACACAGTTGCTACTGGTGGGATGAGGACCCCTGCCTATGTGCAAATCATCATTACAGTACTGTGCACTTACATGATGCGCCACAGAGAATACACATGTACAGGTAGTCAGTATGGCCTAAGATCGCAGACATCAACACAGATACTAGAATGCATCACCTGTATGGTGGGAGAGGTCTTATCAGTTCAATATGTTAACATACATCCTCACCCCAGGGACTAGTCAGCCCCACATACACACACTGTGGCATTCAGTAATTAATACACCTATGTCATGCACATACAGATACCTCACATGTGTGAGATACACACCCCTGCCTATGTCCTCCTTTCTACATTGCAGTCTCTACAGATGTGTACACTAGTGTACAGGACAGTGAGTAACAATTGAGATGTATTCCCCACAATACGTGACATATATGGACACACACGCAACCACACATGCTAGTACTGTGAATCCCAGACCTGCCTAGCTCATGTTATGTATGTCAGATGTACATCAGTATTGCACGCATTACAAACTGTACTGATGCTTCCTGTAGCAACAGTGCTGATATATGCACTAGGGACATCATATCTATTAACAGGTGTCATGTGATTTACCTTCGCTGTCACCTTGACCGCTGTCTAAGTTGTGTGTTATGTCCTTCAATTAACAAAATCATTGCTTACTGGTTATACAGGGTATTGTAGGACTGCTTGTGACACACCTGTGAACTGTCCACAGCAAACATCCATCTGCAAAGATGCCCCACCACTTAGTTATTTCCACACATCTGTCCATACCTGTGGTACATCTTTCTGTACATTCAGCATATCACCATATACAGTTGGCAATGTTGAGGCTGCATTGCAACTGCATGATGTACTAGGATACACATCACCTGCATACATCAGCAACTGCACACGTATATTATCTGAATGCACAACACTATGTGTACTGGTGTCTAGGTCCTACAATCCTGACATCTGGTCATGTTTGTAGGCATTGCAATTGGTGGATATGTGTAATGACATACATGACACATGGACTGTTGTATGATATGATGGGTGACCAGTACAGAGGGGATGTTACCTCTGTCAACATTGATATCACACCTTATGTACTGTTAGCATTCAGCAGTCATGGACCTACATTCCATGTACATGTCTGTAATGGCTGTAGCCACCTGTTTGCACAAAGGACAACAACAGCTATGCTATTTACAGGTATGTTGTGTGTGTGACATATACATGCCCAGGGTTGGTACATGTATGTCATAGCCATACATGAGGGTGTGTTCTGGTGTACAGCAACAGTCATCTGCTAATGGTGGAAAGTACCGAGGACCCGTGGTATGTGTACAACTGATCTGGTCACAGACAGTGGTATCATTGCATTGCATAACACATGATGCAACTGTGTCAGTACATGTGTACTCTCCACAGTTGATGTAGAGCTTAGTACAGTACATAGGTCAAGGGTCACATGGTGGTGTGCTCTTCTATGTCATACAACATGTATGGTTGCATGTTGGTGGTCCGAGGGCATGATGGTGTCTGAGGTTTACATTCTAGAATGCAGCATGTGACACTGTGTCCTGAACTTGGCTCATCTGTGATGCCTTTCATGGGGGGACCAGTCAGTACATGTGAGTGGCCTTTATGCATGTGGGTACACCACCTGGAGTGGTCCGTACCTGTGTTATGGCCCACATGTCTGGCTCTGAGGTATATGGTGGTACTGCTAGGTTCTGAGATATATGGTGGTAGTGCTATTGTGCACTACAGAGCCATCAGCCAGGTGTTCCTCACTGCACAGATGTCAGTACTCCCCACTGTTGGATCTACAGTGACCAGCTGTGAATATGGACCCCACACATCTAGCACTGGTTAGCATAAGAAAACAATGCAGTTGTCCTGTAGGTGTATGGGAGTTAACCTGTGTTTAGGACATTTGCCTTGGAATAGCACTGTGTGGCTGGATGCAACTTGGGTAATATCCACACTCTCTTGTATCATGGATGCATGTGATATGTGACAAAGGCCTGCCTACTGTCAGCTATGTCATCCCAGAAATACAGCTGATGGTGTATAAAAGACCGGTGTCAAATATATGTAGAGCAGCGTTCCTGCTAACAATGGCAACTACTAACACCAGAGCCCATTACAATGTGTTCTTTACGTCTGCTTGTAATAGCATGACCACGGTGGCCTTCCGTGTTTAGCATCAGAGTGCATCCCAGTCAGCCCTGTGCTACTAGGAGTATGGGCATGCCCAGTACATCCTTGTGTAGATGGACACATAGTAGTGCATTCTGATCAGCCCTGTGCTACTAAGTGTGTGAGCATGCCTCCTGTGCTACTAAGTGTATGAGCATGCCCAGTATATCCTTGTGTAGATGGACACATAGTGCATTCCGAACAGCCCTGTGCTACTAAGTGTGTGAACATGCCCAGTGACACCTTGTGTCAGTTATGTGCCTCTGTGTATGGGCATGGCCATTGTAACCTGTAAAGTGGTAGTAGTCGTGTATTCCACAGATGGGCATATTCTAGGTCAGGATGTATTCCTACTTTAAACACACAGGTTCACAGGTATGTACATCTTAACTTCCAGCATCCCTGTTTATGTCCGCATTCCCAGAAGGTCATCATGACAGCCTTGACATGTGTAGTCTGTGTGGCGCGATTCGTAAGTATGTAGTATTGTAATAGTAATCTGTAAATAGGCAGGTGTTCCATACCCACCATTGGCGTGTGTGTGTGTATGTCTGTCCCCATTTGCCAGTGGACTCTAAATTGCTTTTAGACTGCCCACACTCCATACATTTCTTATACCCACTGTTAGCAAGGCTGATAAAGTCACCCATCTACAAATACACCTCTTGGAGTACTGTGTCCCAGTACTTTCGGTAGCGCGTTCTGTAATTGTGTAATGTTGTAGTGTAATAAATTAGTTAGGTTGGTGTTCTAGTCCCACACTTGCTGTGTGTGTGTGTCCCAGTTTGCCTGTGGACTGAGTAATGCTTTCATACTGTTCACACTCCATACATTTCTTATACCCACCCGTTAGCAAGGCAGATGAAATCACCCATCTACAAATACACCTCTGGGAGTGCTGTGTCTCAGTCCTCCCAGTAGCGTGTTCTGTAACTGTGTAATGCTGTAGTGTAATAAAGTAGTTAGATCAGTGTTCTAGTCCAACACTTGCCATGTGTGTGCCCCCGTTTGCCTGTGGACTGAGTAATGCTTTTATACTGCTCACACTCCATACATTTCCTATACCCACAATTAGCAAGGCCGATGAAGTCACCCATCTACAAATACACCTCTGGGAGTGCTGTGTCTCCCTAATCTCAGTAGCGTGTTCTGTAACTGCATAATGTTATAGTGTAATAAAGTAGTTAAGTCAGTGTTCTAGTCCCACACTTGCTGTGTGTGTGTGTGTCTGTTTGCCTGAGGACTGAGTAATGCTTTTATACTGCTCACACTCCATACACTTCCTATACCCACCATTAGCAAGGCCGATGATGTCACCCATCTGCAAATACACCTCTGGGAGTGCTGTGTCCCCATAATCTCGGTAGAGCATTCTGCAACTACGTAATGTTGTAGTATAATAAAATAGTAAGATCCGTGTTCTAATCCTACATTTGTGTGTGTGTCCATTTGCCTGAGGACTGTGTAGTGCTTTTATACTGCTCACACTCCATGCATTTCTTATTACACATCATTAGCAAGGCCGATGATGTCATCATCATCATTATCATCATCATCATCCCCTTTTTCCCATTTACCTGGGGTCTGGCTATCGTATTAACTGTCGCCAACTCTCTCGATTCAGTGCCATTTTCCTGCCTTCTTCAGCACTCATGCCTGAATGTCGCAGATCTTCTTTCACACAATCCATCCACCTCTTTGCCGGATGCCCTTGCTTCCTCTTACCTTCTTTCTGTCTGTCCCAAATCTCCCTCATCAGATTGTCATCTGCTTTTCTACACATGTGCCCGTACCATTGTAATCTGTTTTCTTTGATCTTTTCTGCAATTGGAGCTACTTTGGCTTCTGCTCGTATGTCCTCATTTCTTCACCTGTCCCGCAGTGTGCATCCTACCACCGTTCTCAGGCACTTCATTTCCATCACCTCTAGCTTCTTCAACTGTTCTGCCTTTACTGCCCAGGTTTCTGTACCATACAGTAGTACTGGTTGCACCACTATCTTGTACACCTTACTTTTCAGCTTCTTTGGCATTCTTCTGTCATATACTACACCTGATACTCTATGCCAGTTGGCTGCAGCCCCTCTGATTCTAGCTTTGACCTCTTCATTCAGACTACCCTTCTCCTCAACCACCCCTCCCAGATACTTGAAGCTGTTTACCTGTTCCACTATCTTCCCATCTATCTCTATTCTCAGCTTCTTCTGATTTCCCCAATCTGCTGCCATTACCACTGCCTTATCTGTGCTTAGTTTCATCCCATGTGCCTTCAGATTTGCATTCCATTCCCCTATCCTTTGCTGAAGTTCTAGATCAGAGTCTGTCTGTACTGCCACATCATCTGCATACAGCAGCTTTGTTGCTCTGACCCCTCCAACCTGTTTGCTGATGTAGTCCATTACCAGTATGAACAGCAGTGAGCTCAGAGCTGAACCCTGGTGTACACCCACTCCCACTGGGAACCCCTCAGTGAGGCCAAACACTGTTCGTACTTGAGTCACTGGGTCCTTGTACATAGCCTGCACTAATTCTACCAATTTTTCTGGGACTTCAAACCACCGCAGTACTGCCCAGATCAGCTTTCTTGGGACCTTGTCGTATGCTTTCTCGAAGTCTAGGAAAGCCCAGTTTGACTCTCTCCTCTTCTCTAGTTTCTTCTCAAGTATCTTTCTCAATGCAAACATTGGGCCAGTTGTGCTGCATCCTGATCTGAATCCAAACTGTTCAGCTCCCATCTTACATTCTACTATTCTGCGTATCCGTTTATCAATCACCCTCTCCAGAACTTTCATGCAATGTGGTAGGAGTTTGATGCCTCTGTACTGTCCACAGTTGTGGATGTCCCCTTTGTTCTTGTACACTGGTATGAGTATGCTTATTCTCCAGTCATCTGGAATACGCCTTTCTCTCCACACTGCAATTAGTACCCTCAGGAGCCATTTCTCCCCTAGCTCACCCAGCATCTTTATCATATCTGCTGTGACCTCATCTGAGCCTGCTGCTTTCCCTGACTTCATTTTCCTTAGTGTTGCTCTTACTTCTTCTAAGCTGGGCTCCTCTTCTACTCTCATTGTAGGCTGTTTCTGGGGCAGTACCACTTCTGTGTGGGAAAGAGTTGTCAAAAGAGCCGGTGATGTCACCCATCTACAAATACACCTCTGGGAGTACTGTGACCCAGTAATCTCGGTAGCACATTATGCAGTTACAGAATGTGCTACCCAGTAATCTCGGTAGCACATTCTGTAACTGCATAATGCTGTAGTGTAATAAAGTAGTTAGGTCGATGTTCTAGTCCCACACTTGCCGTGGCTGCTTGTGTCCCTGTTTGCCTGAGGACTGAGTAATGCTTTTATACTGCTCACACTCCATACATTTCTTATACCCATCGTTAGCAAGTCTGATGATGTCACCCATCTACAAATACACCTCTGGGAGTACTGTGTCCCAGTAATCTTAGTAGCGTGTTCAGTAACCATGTAATGCTGTAGTGCAATAAAGTAGTTATGGCGGTGTTCTAGTCCCACACTTGCCGTGTGTGTGTGTCCCATTTGCCTGAGGACTTAGTAATGCTTTTATACTGCTCACACTCCATACATTTCTTATACCCACCATTAGCAAGGCCGATGATGTCACCCATTTACAAATACACCTCTGGAAGTGCTGTGTCCCAGTAATCTCAGTAGCGCATTCTGTAACTGCATAATGTTGTAGTGTAATAAACTAGTTAGGTCGGTGTTCTAGCTCCACTCCTGCCATGTGTATGTGTGTGTGCCCCCATTTGCCTGTGGACTGAGTAATTCTTTTATACTGCTCATACTCCATACATTTCTTATAACCACCGTTATCAAGGCCGATGATGTCACCCATCTATAAATACACCTCTGAGAGTGCTGTATTCCAGTAATCTCAGTAGCATGTTCTGTAACTGTGTAATGCACTAGTGTAATAAAGTAGTTAGGTCGGTATTCTAATCCCAGACATGCCAACTGTGTGTGTGTGTGTGTGTCTGCCTGCATGAGACAAGTACAGTGCTTTGTACTATTTGCCATAGCGCGTGCCCTAAATGTGTGTTGCTGCAGTGTGATACGGTAGGGTTTTGTATACATGACATGGCAAGTGTGTGTTTGTCTGTCAGAGCCTGTGTAAGAGATGGCCATGCTTGTCTTACCATTGGACATGTTTGGGAGTGGGTTTTGTAGTTTTCCTATATAGTATCCGTCTTATGACACATTGGCCACCTCACGAGGTGTACAGCTGTCAGTCAGCCACAGCACTGTGTTGGCAAGCCATACCCATTCATCTGGCAAAAGGGTTGGTGAACTAAGTATGCAGCCCTACTAGTACCCGGTATATGTCCCGCACCCATGTGCCATGCACATACAACCTTGCCTAGGATATCCCACTATGTTGCTAGTAACATGCACATTGAGGACAGATGGTAGGCATGGTGTGACTGCAGTGGCCTGCAGAGGACATGGCACTCTGTACAGTGGTACAATAGGTGCATATATGCGGACATTGTGCCTTCACTATGTTCCACACTGAATGGCTGCAACATATGTGGTGCCATCAAATGTGATCCACTGCTGTACACATGTGCCCTGTATGGACCCATGCCACTGACACCACAGAATACCTGTATCATTATATCCATGCAGGTGCAGGGCCGACCTGCTCACTATAAGCAGGTTTTGCCACACCAGGCCAGTATTGGCATATCGGGGTATAACAGGCTGTGTACACTACATGTGTCTGCCAAACCAGGTATACCTGTACATGTCACTGTACAGTACTGTGGGACATGCACATTCCAGGCAATGTCCATGTGAAGGACTATCAAACACAGACATGACATGCATTGCAAAGCTATGGCCCTACACATTGGTAACCAGGATGTCAGGCTAGATAATGCAGTACCCATCTGTGTGGGACACTGCAGACACTACACCCTAGCACTACACACCATTGTCAGGTGACGCGATGGCAAGTACTACCCCTCACCCAGCCTTGTACAGCCATCTTGCACAGCCAAACACTACACACCCATGGACCAGTGCATACCTGCATACCAGTACTGGCACCCTGTGTCTGCATGTGGGTGTAATGCTCCCAAACACAGTCACTTCCAGCATACACCTCATTGGCATACCAACAGTTGTCAAGCACTTTCAAATGCCCTAGCCCATAGAACCTCCAGATATCCCCTGTGGTGCATGTGATCCTGTCCATTACTGCAGTGTGGCAAACTAAGTAGTTACATTGTGTATTTGCCACCCTGGCAAAGGTGTCAATGCATGTCCATTAGAGTGTGGTTGTGCTGACAGTGGCATCCGTTCACATGGACTGACATGTGCCACACCTAATGTATGTCTACTATATCTGTTGCAGATTGCACTCACTCACCTACACACATGTTCTTACAGCACAGCAACATGTTGCCTTTGTGGCACATGTTGTAATGTCATGCACATGTAATAGTAATGAGAAGTCAGGGGTTTGCCCCTGTACTATTCAGCGTGTGGCAGATGATGCTTATGGTTAAGTCTCCAAGCCCTTCCCTGGTGTACATTGCCTGTACCGCTCACACACTCTCTGGTAGATGTGAAGGTGTACACCTGCACAGCAGCAACATGTGTATTGTAGGAGATGGAAATGGTCAGGTTATGGCCTCTGCACCTATTCCAGTCCTTCTCTAGCTGCATGCATGTGGTATAGCTGTGATGGTGTTCCCATAGCCACCCGCATGATAAACACAGTGCACTATCTAGGGAAACATGTTATTATCTGGCCATGAAAGTCACTGTGAGTGGTACCTGGATGTGGTGTTCTGACATGGCATCGCAGATGATATCTGGGTGTACCTCAATAATTTTCTACAGTGGGAAATAGCCTAATGACAGGAGGGTGATGTGCCACACAACTACAGCATGTAAGTGTAGCTATGCTGAATTGAGACTACTGCCTCTTTAACATGTGTGTGGTAATGGCTATTCTGCATGTTATAATACAGACATGACAGTACTCTATTCATGAGGGAACACCATCTGTAGGGCCATCTGTGAATTGGTCAGTGTGTGCAACCATTTGTTTCTTGTGTTACACACTGATCACACTTCAGTGCACAGCAGAAGCATGGTGTGAGGATTGCAGACAGTACATGATGATAGGGATGTGTTACTGACATCGCATCCCTGACTGGACATGTGTCACATGAGGCAGTGGTATGATTGACACTGTGTTGGATTCCCAGTGACAAGCCAATGATGGGCAACTGTTCATAGCTGCAGTCACACGTCTACTACACATTGTACAGTTGGCATGCGGTATATATGCATGTGTTGTGCTCCCTCTGCAAATGTATACCATCTGTTGTGTTGGGTTGCTGGTGATATATATGCATACTGTTGTAGGTAATCCTGTATGCTATTGTCTATCACTAAGCCATATGTGGGTTTAAAACGCAACACCATAGGCTGAATGGGTTGGTAGGTCCCGGCAGATCCTCCTGTCCCACTTCTGCTGACCATGGCACCAGGCACTAGCACATCTGGGGCCCAGCCATTAAAATCAACCTCTGTTGGCTCTGCACCACCTTCTGGTGGTACCACCACTGAGGATGGAGCATGTCCCCCTTGGGAGTGGGACCAGACAGGTATATATCTGCTGTTGTGCGGTCCCGGACATGTTGCATTGGTGACTCCCTAAGGGGTTACAAAGCCAGATACGCCAGTTCAAGGGAGGAGTGTCACATTTACAGGGTGATGCTGCCCCTCCTGGACAGCCCCCAGCACTGTCTCCTTTGCAGCTGTGTAGGTGCAGTGGCAGTTGCCCATGGGTGGGGACATCCGTCCCACTGTTCCCATGGGCTTTTGAATGCCAAAGACCCATCCCCATCCAGGGTGTATCCCCCCTCATGTGTCATATACCAACCCTCTATGCTGTCATTTCTGTGCTCCTACCTATCCTCCACGGCCATACCTACACTACTTCCCCCACATCTGACCCTCACCTACAGACACATAAGGCCATTCAGTTCCTAGGACACCATCTTCCCTATACATAGCTGTCCATTACACACACATGCCCACTGAACACATGAAACCCTTGTAATATACATCATAACATTCTACTGTTATCCTCACCCCTGTCCCTTAGGCTCATTATCCTGGTATGCACATCACTCCTTCATGGTCCAGGTACATGTGAGGAGGACGACCCCATTGTACACAAAACACTACCAGTCCCTCTATGGTTACCCCATTTACCTTTATCATGATGATGATGATGTTGCACACAGCACATTGCAGGAGTAATGTTCACACATAATGATTGGACAGGTACTGTTGTATTGATGTACATTACATGTACAGAGTGATGTATACAGCCAATGTACAACTATTTGCGTGTATGACTGACACATGTCTGTCTGAGGGAGTCTTGTGATCACATAGAGCAACACCACTACATAATACAGGCGTCACTGGTGTTTCCTATTTCATTCGTTTGTAATGCTTTGTTGCTACATGCTATGTTCCTAATACATCTCTATATATGTATGTACCTATATGCTGGACATAAATACTCACATGTACATCTACATGATGGAATACATTCCTATACTGTTGAATGCATGCACTGTATGATATCCTCTGGTTACAGCCTCTTACGCTTGATTAGCCTCTACATTGCTTAACCAGTGCAATACTCACATACTGGTAGCCAAACACGCTGACACCCGCTCAATCCCGCACTTGCTAATGCACAGACATTGGTGCTTGCATCTGTCACTCACACCCCTGGGTGTGAGCGAGGATCACAATATTACCTTGTGATGCCTATTACATCGGACTACATGACTACAGTATCTGGATTGGCTGCCCATTAGATGACGGCATCACATTTGACTGTACGGAATCAGCGGCCTGTCCAGTGATGCAATCATATTTGTGTGCACCTCATACAATGTGCTCCCACCTTGTGATGCCTATCATATTGGACTACATGACTACAGTCATAGCCAGCCTTAGGCATAGGCCAACTAAGCGGCTGCCTAGGGTGCCGCTTTAGTGGGGGCACTTTACCAGTATTTATTTCATGTTGGTAGACCAGGATGGGGGCACTGTGTGGAGTGGTGGGGGGTGCCATTGTGCCCTCTGCCTAGGGCACCAGTTTACCTAAGGCCACTCCTGACTACAGTATCGGGAATGGCTGCCCATTAGGCGATGGCATGGCGTTCGACTGTATGGAATCAGCAGCCTGTCCGGTGAATCATTCATATGTGTGTGTTCCTCTTACAATCTGCTCCCACCTTGTGATGCCTATCACATCGGACTATATGACTACAGGATTGAGAATGGATGCCCATTAGATGACAACATGGCGTTCGACTGTACGGAATCAGTGGCCTGTCCAGTGAATCATTCATATTTGTGCGTTCCTCTTACAATATGCTCCCACCTTGTAATGCCTATCACATCTGACTACATGACTACAGTATCAGGAATGGCTGCCCATTAGTTGACGGCATGGCGTTCGACTGTACGGAATCAATGGCCTGTCCAGTGAATTTATCATATTTGTGTGTTCTGCATACACTCTGCTCCCGTCTGGCTGATAGATGGGAACCAAGACCCCTGCATTACAAACAAGTAGTTGGGTTGTGGTAGCCACATCCGTCGGACAGGTCATGTTACCGCATACCTATTATAGGTTTGCCACCTTCTCAATTGGCCAAGGTAGGACTTTAGGGTTACCACCTGTCCCACTTTGTGAGGGACAGTGCGAAAATAATCAAGACATAGCACATGTCCAGATTACAGGACATTATTATATTCTACGTTTCATTAATAATTGCATACAACAGTTATTTTATATATGACACTTCTATATATTATGTGACGTAGCATAAGCAATTCAAATGCAACTAGATTAAGCTTTTATTTGTGCAAATAAGTGTAATCCTGTACTATGCATGGCTGTAGGTATGTTTAGTCTTGGAATGTCTGACATTTCTACAGAACATGTCCCACTCTGGCCATTTGGAAAGGTGGCTCCCCTATAGGACCTGTATGTAGAGACGTCAGAATTTGCAGGGCAACACACCCACAGCCAGTAGAAAGGGGAGTACTTCACTGTTTTGCCTAAATAAAAGGTTACTCTTGTAGCATTATAGTTGCTTATACTGTTACCTATAACATTTAGGTGTTTCAAAGGAACATAATTGTTTTGTGCTACTACTACAGACAATATAGGTAATCTTTGCCCTAAATCACAGGACAGTTGCCTTAATTACAGTTATTATGCAGGACACAACTGCCCAAAGGGGAGTGTCCCTCACAAAGGTGTACAGGTGGTAACCCCGACCCAATTATTCTATCAACTTTCTAAGGCAGTTGGCAGAACATGCACTTTCTCTCACTATCAGACCTCTCGTATGAATGGGGAAGAATGAATACTGAATCAGGGACACTGCATACTGACCTCAGGGACACATTATAAGGTTGGTGCTATCAACCTGACCGGACACAGAGCACATATGTATTCATACGCATTGTCTGAGGTACATTTTGTTTATGACTCTTATATGTTGTCATTATTCATTACGTGTATTCCTCCACCTTTCCTCCTAATATGACTAGTTCTAGGAGGGTTTAGTTGGGACTGTGTTAGATTCTGATTCGTAATCACGGACGTCCCTGGTAATCGGGGACAGTTCAATGATATGGCATGTATGTGTTCCCCCAATGGCTTACGGACAGTCCAGTAGATGTGCTCTTAAGGTTTGGGAGGTATGGGTATCTGCTATACCCACATCAGAATATCACTTACACCCACGGGGTGGTCCTAATACATGTCTGCCAGCCAACACCTGCATGCCTAGCCCCGTAATCGCATACCCATAGTTCTCCCACCTGCCACTACTCTACAGCACTCATCCTTACTGTGGGCGCAGGTGGGATATGAACACACCCCTACACACTGCCTGCTGTCCCCATGTCAGGACACATGTCATACATTGTGTCAAGCCATGTGTTATCAGGTTGCACAACCTACTGTTCCGTGTACAGCTACTTCCTGGTCGTAATAGTGTTACTCCATTGGTTGGATGTACCAACGTTTTGGTGTCCTGCAAGGGATGTCACTGTCCATGTTTAAAGAGTAGACCTTGTAGATCTCTCCTACTGATAGTTTCCTGCTGGTGGTCTGGGAAGCAGTGTTGTATTTACCTTTATTGCGTATCTGTATGTCTCACCGGCCTTGCTGGGGGGGTGTAGACGTTTGTTGAGTGGACCTCCCATCAACATATGCCTGGTCTAAACATGTTACCTGTAGCTGCTGTAACATTACCTAGGTATATACATGTGTATATTTACTGTAACATATATATATATATATATTTACATTAATATATACAGACATATCTGCATATGTATTCATACATGTATATTCATATCTTGTTGTTATTTATATATATATATATATATATATATATATATATATATATATATATGTGTGTGTGTGTGTGTGTGTGTGTGTGTGTGTGTATATATATATATATATATATATATATATATATATATATATATATATATATATATATATATATGATTATATATATGTACATCAGTGTGTCAAAACATTCCCTGCTCATACGCACTTACATATGCCTAATGGCATTTCTAAGCTTCACCACCATACTAGTGCCTTATTCATTATAACACCGACACACTCCAGTTATCTTGTAATCGGTATGTAGCACATTATACAGCAGACAGATGTTGTTTTATGTTCATGTACGGATTGCTGATGGCAATTGGAATGTGATAGTGTGATTCGACCCATCCCTCTTCTGCACAGCCTATTATTCCATCTACTGTCGATGTTTGTATGGGCACATTCCTATTATTTATGTCAACAAATGGAATGCATGTGTTACAGAATTTGTACTTCCACATATAGTTGTCTGCACGTGAGTATGCATATATACCTATTATGACCTAGCTGACCTCCACGGGGTGGTCCATTAGAACTGGCCCATCCAACTCTGGCACACCTGGATCCATAATTGCATACCCATAGTTCCTCCACCCCACCCATGTTAAATTTACACACGTAACATCCATTATCCACTTGTTATCGCAGCCATGACACACCTTTACACATTGCCCTCTCCAGAGATTTTGGGGCCCTACACACATTCTGTCCTGCCTCGTGTATTCACAGGATCTCCTACCATGTATATTTGCACATACGTGCCTTTCCTGGGGTTATAGATTACGGCCATTTGCGCTTTCCAATTTTTGGAGGTCCCAGCATGGGACTACATTCCGTCTGTGTGTAAAGTAGACTTAGAATTTCAACAATGTTACTCCCACTGGTAAAATCCTGCCTGTGGTGTGAGTAGCGGTGCTTTGCTCACTCCTGGGCAGCTTTCTATGACATAAGCTGAAAGCACTATATAATACCATCATTGCTCTTGTTTCCCTTCACATCCCTTGTGTATGCTTTATTGTTACAATGTCCATGCTTTATATATATATATATATATATATATATATATATATATATATATATATATCTGTATCTATATTTCTCACGTATGTAGATATGGTGGTGGTGATATATATTTATATATATATATATATATATATATATATATATATATATATCTGTATCTATATTTCTCACGTATGTAGATATGGTGGTGGTAGCATTGTCGCCTCACAATAAGACGTCCTGTTCGATTCTCAGCTAAAGCGTCTTCTGTGTGGAGACGTGTGAATGGGCGTATGTCAGGGCTGGCAACTCGGTACGTAAAAATCTACTGCCAATCATTAGTGGACCGGAGTTCCACTGTGGTGACCCCTAACCGGGAAAAGCCGAAAGATACAACATGTAGATATATATCTATGCACACGTGTGTGTGTGTGTGTGTGTGTGTGTGTGTGTGTGTGTGTGTGTGTGTGTGTGTGTGTGTGTGTGTGTGTGTGTGTGTGTGTATATATATATATATATATATATATATATATGTGTGTGTGTGTGTATATATAGATATATTATATATATATATATATATATATATATATATATATATATATATATACATACATATATATTACATCTGTACATACAAACATACATTTCCTATGCTGGGAGCTGCTTACAACTGCACAGGTGCACTCTCCTATGCTTACTGTGCGTTACATATGTTTACTCCCGCTTATTTGTGCCTTATACATTATGACAATACCACTTTGATTGAAAGGATCTGGTTAATAGTCCCATGCGATACACATGTTCATCTTTACATGTTTAAATGACAGCTTTACAGCAGAGCAACATTCATTCCACAAGGAAAATTATATGTGCTATTGTCGACTTTGAACCGTAAATGCCTTTTCGTTAGGCGGATGCTCTAACCACTACACTATTGGTGTTCTGCCTCATTTATATGTATACCCATGGTGCATAGTTACCCGAACACACACCTCATCACTTCACTTACACAACAGGCATCCATTTTCCTGTTGGGAAAACTGCACTACTACAAATGTGCCATTCCCTATTCCCTACTGCTCTGGACTCGTGCCACATGTTACCTCACTACAAGGATATTCAGACCCCCAAATCCTATAGTCCTGGCACATACGTGTGTTCAATTGTCAGGGTGTTCATATGGTCTTCCGGGTTTAGGTTTGTCCGACTGGGGACCAGGACTGCCCTATACCTAGTTGAAAGTCAGACTTAGCATGGGGAGATCATTTGTTCCACTTTTAGCATCCTAACTGTGGTTGGGGATGCAGAGGTGTGCTCACCTATGACCATCCTGATATATAACAGCACTATTACAAAGATGTTCTATATTGTGACCATGTTCATTCTTCATATCTACATATATATATATATATATATATATATATATATATATATATATATATATATATATATATATATATATATATATGTGTGTGTGTGTGTGTGTGTGTATGTATGTGTGTGTGTGTGTGTGTGTGTTTGTGTATATCAGTCTGTACATACACATGCAAATACACCTACATGCTCATTTACATTTTCCATACTGTTGAAATTCCGCCACTCGCCATTGCACATAAACACTTGCATACCTGCTTAAATCTCGGGTTGCCACCTTTATATATGGCCAAAGAGGGGCATTTTCAGGACACACATCAGATTTTACAGGCTGACACATACCCACAGCCAGTACAAAGGTTAGAACTTTACTTATTTGTCTAAATGAATGCTTATTCTTGTAGCAGTTTAGTTGCTTAATCTGTTTCTTGTAACTTTAAGTATTTTACATACAAAAATAACTGTTTTTTGCAACTGTTACATGAAATATGGGACATATTTCCTACAATCACAGGACATTTGCCATTGTATTATATTTGGTCCGGACACAACTGTCCAAAAAGGGACTGTATCTTGCAAGGTGGGGCAGGTGGTAACCCTACTTATGTCTGCTTTAAAGCTCCTTAAGCACCCTACATCCGACTGCCACTATGCGAATGTGTAAGGTATATATTCCCGATAATGCACGTGGGGAGACATGCATCACGGTCAGGTGTTTAATCCCTGGTCGTAGGTTCTGCAGGACTGGCTGGAGGCTGAGCAGTCTTGTGGACAACTACTGCTCATATAACTTGTGTCCAGATGTATGCAGGACTGGACATCGTGTTGTTCATAGGTAGGTACTAGGCTATCAGCCCTAGGGCCCATACAAGCCTAGCCAAAAAATGTACCCTGGCTTTCACCACCCAAGAAAATTATTTTCCTGTGCCCCTATTGAGCAGAGCCACAGAAGTGATCCCTGGGGTGAATTTCCCATTTCCCATCCAATCATCAAGATTTTTCTTGAAGAGTGCTAATGAGGAGCTCTGTTTGACATAGATAGGTAGTCTGTTCCAGAGTATGGTAAGTCTCTGGGAACAGCAATCTATCCCTCCAGCATGTTCTGTTTATTGTGGTGACAAGGTTAAGGTCCCTAGAGCGGGTAGCTCGGCGGGATTGGGATTTCTCTAAGTGGAGCATGTCCAACAGCTCTGGGTTTGACATAGCTTTGTATGTTAGGCAGAGATCGCCCCTGAGTAGGCAATATGTGATGGAGTAAAGCTGTAGCTTTTGGAGATGGTCTGCATAGGGCATCTATTTGAGGCCAGTAATCCTCTTTGTGAGGTATTTCTGTGGCCTTTCCAGTTGTTGTAGATGTCTTGTGAGGTACATACCAAAAGGGGCATTGTACTATATAATGGGTCTAATGAGTGATGAGTAGAGGGGAACAATGACCTCATTTTTTCTGGATGAGAATCCTTTTGTGATGGGATGAGCCACGTAGAAGGATTTGGTGACTGCTTCAAAGAAGTCTATCAGGGTTAGGAGACATGATCTGCCTTTTACAAATCGAAACTGAGTAGTGTCCAGAGTTTGGAGATTACCAATGTCTTTGTTTATGAGTTCCATGATGATATGTTCCATGGTCTTGCAGACCAGGCTCGTCAGGCTAATGGGGGGTAGTTCCCAGGGTCCGTCGTGGCTCCCCCTTTGTGGGGTGGGATAACTGTCGTGGTGCACCATTCAGTGGGTACAAAGCCTGAGGTGAGGCTATGATTTAACATGGTGCTTAGGTAGGGTGCCAGTTCATTCTGTAGTTCGTGTAGAACGCAGCCTGGGATATTGTCAGGTCCCATGGATGCTGTGTTCTTGGCTTTGGAGTGTGTTTTTACCTGTGCAGCCATAATTATAGGAACTTTGCATTCTTCCGGTATAGAGATGGGCCCTCTAGGGGGTGAGACGGGGGTAAAGTTAGCACTGAACCTATCTGCTAGGATGTTGGCAATATCAGTTGGTTCTGTATATTTAGTGCCATTATGCTGTAACTCAGAGCAGATCTGAGTGTTCCCATTTAGATTCTTGACATAGCTATAGAATGCTTTGTGGTTGTCTTTAGAGTCAGTGGCAATTTTGTTTTCGTAACTAACTTTGGAGGATTTTATGAGGGATCTCAACTTCTTACTGAGGTTGACCAGGGAGTTCCTTCAGTCATGGGATTTTACTCTTTTTTGCAACAGTTTCTTTCTTCTGTTGTAGAGTTTGTTTATGGCAGAGGACCACCAGATTGGCTTCCTTTTTTTGGAGGATAACATCTTGGTTCTATTAGGGATAGTACGATCCATGCACGCCTGTAAGTGCTTATAAAGTGCATTTGTGTAGGATTCGGCAGTCATACCTCTATTGTCCGTCTGCACGGGTGTCATGAAGTTTGCCACTTCTGTCTTAAGAAGTGTGAAGTTGGCTTTTGAGAATTTTTTATGATGGTTTCCCTAATTGGGGCTGTTGTGACACCAAGTCTAATGTTTAGAACAGATAAATATCCCAAGAGGGATATCCAAAAATTGTGGGGACTGATGACCTTCTTTGCTTTATGGCTGTAAGGTAGGGTTGTACATGCAAGGGATGCATAGTTTGTAATCCTGAGACTGCCTAGGGTGAGACTGCCTACTAGATATGGCCGCGCCTATCTAGCAGCCCAAGTATGGCTGATTTTGGTGGACATTCAGGAAGGGGACGGTGGTGTGCTGTGAAGGGGATGATGGGTATTCAATTATGTACCCAGGTGTGTTGGGGTTGGATGGCTCAGTTTAGGCCAGACCATTATGTAAGTATGTGCCAGTAATGTTTCTGTACATGTGTATTGCACATTTTAATGTTCACATGTTTGTGGGATTGTATTGCGGATGTTTATATTTGTACTTTGGTTTTCTTCCTGATTCACCCACTGCTCCCTCGTAGACCTCCAGTTCACCTATTGTGCATCCAACCCAGTCTCCCCTTGGCAAATTATTACATTACCCGATACCTGACACCCCCATATTCCACAGACACCATTCATCCCTTCTCTAGTTGATGGCCCAAGGTACAGTCAACAGAACACATTGCGTACATTACATATCTCTGGGACCAATATGGTTGTGAGGTCTACACTAGCATTTCTGATCATCCACATGCTGTACTTCATGCACATAGGTACACACAAATACTTATCTTTCATGACATGGTAGGTAGACCCGGGTAATACCCATTCATCTATGGGCCATCCTGACAAGGACGACTGGGACTGCGAATGGGCAGATATTGGACAAATTCTCTGACCATTGGTAGGGTTGCCACCTTTTCATATGACCTGGATGGGACATTTTCGGGACACGCATCTGAGTTTACAGGCCAACACATACCCACAGTCATTACAAAGGATAGTACTTTAGTTTTATGCCTACATATAAGCTTTTATTGTTGTAGCAGTGTAGTTGCTTATTCTGTTTCATTTACTTGCTTATTCTGTTTCTTGTAACGTATAGGTATTTTGTATACGGATATACGTATTGTATGGGACTATTACATAACATATGGGACATAATTATGTCCTACTATTGCAGGACATTTCACATTTATTATGGTTTTGGTATGGACACACCTGCCTAGAGGGGGACTGTCCCTCACAATGTAGGACAGGTGGTAACCCAAATCATTGGGCTAGGTTTAGCAATTGGCGGCGCACTAACCCGGTGCATTTAGCTTCCACTTGGTATAACTAGCGACACTACAATGGAATACAGGCACAGGGTTTTAAATATCATTTGTTTGAGGGGCGGGGACTCAATATTCAGCTACGTGCCTTTGTGTTTACTTCTTATTATGGTGTTCGCAATGATGTCTTGTATGCTTTGCATATATTTCACTGTCCACAGATACTGACAGAAGTGATTACTATTAGAGGCAGGCTGTACTAGTCAACATTTTAGGTTGCGCTTATGCAGCCAACATGTTCACGCCTCCATGCAGCGCTTGGATACGCCCCCCTGCACTCATACACGTTTCCTATGCATGTCGCTGTTATAGCAGCGCACCTTCATTAATATGCATGTGGTGCTGCTGTGCCATCTCTACGCTGCACGGTCAGCGCAAGGTTAACGCTGTCTTTGCGCCGAGCTTCATGAATCCCAGGGTTAGTCTTTATACACTTATAAGTAAAGAATTAGATGTTGTTTATGTTGCTGATGTTTTCTCTTTTTTCTATTTTTTCTACTTATTCATTCATATCTATTTATTCACTTATATTTTATATCGTCGTTTTGTTGACGATTTATTTATTCCGTGGAAAGGCACATTTGAACAACTAGAGACTTTCCTTAATATAATGAATAATTTGACTACCTGTCTGAAATTTTCTATGGAGTGTTCACAATATAAAATAAACTTTCTTGACATGTACATTGAGAGGATTGATGGTAACACCATCAATACAGGTGTCTATAGGAAGAGTTGTTACAGCAATAGCTTACTCAATAGAACTAGTATGCACCCTCCACATGTTTTCAGAAATATAATTAGAGGACAAGCTATTAGGGCATCGAGACTTAATCCAACTAGTTCTGGTTTTGAGACAGAACTCAATAGTTTGAGAGATAGATTATGCTCCAGAGGTTATAGTGTGGATGAAGTCAACACACAGTTTAGTGATATGTTAGACCTGAGATCGAGCATAGGGGCGCCCTATTTTGGACCACTTGAGTCGACTTGTCTTTCCACTGACAGGACTATTGTCGGTCGAGGCTTGAAGTTTATGACGCATTACTCGTCTGATCACAGTGAGTTGAGAGAGGTACTGGGTAAACATTGGGGTGTACTATGTACAAATGATGATGTTAGGAACATTGTAGGGGACAAACCCAGTTTTTTATATAAAAATAAAAACAATTTGAAGAGGAGACTATGCTCTGTGTTTCATAGAGATAGGGATGCAATAGATGGCCACACTAGACCATGTGGACGGTGTAATTTTTGCAGTTATATTGATGACACACCAGGGTTTCATCACCCTGACAATGGGAAATATTTTCAGACATTGGTAACAGCGAATTGTATGACATCACATGTTATTTATTTAGCCAGGTGCCAATTATGTCCTTGCTTTTATGTTGGTAAAACCAACCGCCCCCTAAGAGATCGGATGAGGGAGCATGTTTATCACATGAAGAAGGGCACCACCCAGAATGCTTTAGCCAAGCATGTCATTATGACAAACATACAACATAGGTTCTCTTTTAAAGCATTAGAGGTGATAATTCCGAATTCCAGAGGGGGTGACATTAGAACTTATACTGAAAGCAGAGAGACAGAATGGATAATAAAATTGAGAGCAGACCAAGGCTCTGGCTTGAATGAGAGAGCTTCTATCAGGCCTAAGTTAAGGCTAAGAAGGAATGTCAAGTAATATGTATAATAAGCATTCATACCTTCATATTCTCTTTTATATATACAATTTGGATACTGGTATCTCTGAAAATCTAAGCACTATTTTATCCATATAGGTAGACAGTTACTTATGTTGGAATGTGCTGTAATTATACTTTTCAGTTATAATAATGATGTTCATATTTATATACATAAGTGTACTTGATATTTTATTAAGCTTGGCTTTTATCATACACAGTTTTTTATATATGTTTTAAGTATTATAGATTTTAGATATGTACATTGCAAGTGAGAGCACTGTCTTTTTAACCACTAATTGTTTGTGAACAGCTAATTAATTCTCAGAGTATTTATAGATGTGTGTTTTACATTAGTTTGCCTGAGATCTGATGAAGCATTTCTGTGAAAGCGCTTATCTCTTATCTACATGTTCGTTACTAAAATAAAAGAGAATTGGTTTATTTATCATTGTCCGTTGGATTTTATAACTGAGATCTACATCATCTGCTAACGCTGTCGTTTTTGGGTTCCTGTCTTACTATATTTTATAAGTGTTTGTTTTTAGTTCCTCCTTCTTAGTTTTTACTAGTTTTTATATAGAAAGAACTAATCTGATTAACTTTGCAATATAGTATAAAATATATATAAATTGTATTTAAACTTTGCCTATTTAGAGATTGTAACTGAAGGAGGCGATAGAGAGGGGAAATGGACCAATCTAAAGTTTTATTCTAACTATGTGCACTATTTAAATGCATTTCTCACTGTTTTGGTAACTTGTCTGAAGAAGTTTTATAATTTCACGGGACGAAAAGCAGTTTATTTAGTGTGTTGCTTTACAACATTAAACTTTCCTAACTTTACAAGGACGTGGCTTGTTTCCATTTGTGGGCATCTTGTTGCCATTTTTTGACTATTTAATTTCCTGTAGACCACACAGAACCTGGTGCTGCCATCCTTCTTTGGCACCAGCAGCACTGAGGAGGCTCAGGGGCTGTTGGACTCTTGAATTACCCCTACTTCCAACATTTCCTGGATGCCCTACCTCAGAGTCTGATTGACTCTCTCAGGCGCACTGTAAGGGGCTTGCCTAATAGGTCTTTGGGGTCCTGTATCCACCTGGTGCTGCACCAGGTGGGTGCACCCTGGTTTCCTAGTGAACATGTCTCCAAACTCCTGTAACACTGCTCAGATTTATCTAACCTGGGTAGGAGATAGCTGCTGAGACATTGCTACCCCTTCCACTGAGGTGTCAATCCAAGCTTCACTGAGGAGATCAGTCACCAGATCTCCCTTAGATTCCTCCTGCAATCCACTGCAAATACTCAGCACAAGAGCCTCCCTATCATGGTAAGGTTTCATCATTTTAACATGGTACAATCTGTGCCCCTGCCTCCTGCCTAGCAGTTCTATCAGGTAGTTAATATTACTCACCTTGCTTACCACATTACAGGGTCCCTCCCAGGCTGCTTGCAGCTTGTTGTGTCTGACAGGAATGAGAACCATTACCTGCTGCCCTACAGCATACTCTCTAGCTCAAGCATTTCTGTCATACCATACCTTTTTCTGTTGTTGGGCTTCTGCCAATTTCTCCTGGGCCAAGCCCATGAGTTCCTTGAGCCTTGTCCAGGTTTAGGACATATGCCACAAATGACTCCTTGTGAGATTCACACTCACCATCCCACTCATATCAAATTAAATCTAGAGGTACCTTCATCCTATGCCCATACAGCAACTCAAAGGGTGAAAACCTGTGGATTCCTGGGGAACCTCTCTGTAAGCAAAGAACAGATGGGGCAAATATTTGTCCCACTTCCTTTTAAACTGGTCTGCAAATGCCCACAGCATGGATTTGATTGTAGAGTTTAACCTGTCAACAAGATCATTTGTCTGGGGATGGTATGGGGTGGTCTTCAGGTGCTTCACCCCACATTACTTCCTCAGACAAGCCAGCAGGTCTGACATGAAATTGGCACCTCTGTCAGTCACTATTTTTTTTTTGGGAAACCTACCCTGCTGAAAATCTCTAGCAAAGCATTTGCCACCTTTTCTGCCTCAATGGAGGACAAAGCCACTGCCTCAGGGTATCTTGCAGCATAATCTACTACCCCTATGATATACTTTTTCCCTGTGGAACTTGGGGTACTCAGAGGTCCCACAATATCCATAGCTACTCTCTGACATGGCTCCTCAGTTACAGGAAAAGGCTTCAAAGGAGCTCTCACCTTGTCTCCTGCCTTGTATACCTTTTGAAACTGCCCACAGGTCCTACAGTACCCTATTACATCTCTGGAAATGCCAGGCCAATAGAAGTTCTGCATAATATGTCTCTTTATTCATTTTATGCCCATATGACCTGCAAAGGGAATATCAATGCGCTGTGGCTAGAAGTGCTAGATGGTAGGCAATAGGCACTACCAACTGCTTTATTCTTTCACCTTCTAGTCCTCCCTCAGGGGTCCACTCTCTATGCAGTGACCCTTTGTCCCAGTATACAGATTCCCCCTTCCCTTGAGAATCAGGTGCCTTACTAGCTACCTGCCTCAGGCCTTGAAATGTAGGGTCTGAGAGCTGAGCTTGTCTCAACATTCTTTTTGTAACTCCTCCTAGCTCCCCTTCCACAGGAAGTCTGGCATCCTCTGACAGCGGTGCCTCACTGTCAGCCTGGGTACTACTACTACTCACCTCTACCTTTGCAAGTCACTCTGTCCAAGGTATCATCAGTACCCACAAGCAGCTGTGGCTCACCTTCAGTCTCACTGCTACAGGGTAGCTCCTTCCCTGAAGTAACCACCTCACCAGTCCTGGCTGCATGTATGTGGTCTGTCTGGGTCTCCCCCAGGCTACCAGACCCACATGCTTGTCTCAAAGCCTGACTGCATGTAACTGCATTGACCCATGGTACTGCCTCATCTAAATCCTTCCCTATCAGGACATCTTCGTGGTGGTAGTTTGGTACCCCTGTTGTCTCAAGACAACCTACTATTGGCATTTTGTCTTTCACACTTACTGGCTCTCTCACCTTTTGTTGCCTCCGTGGACATCTGTCTGCCACATAGTCCCACTGGTTGCATTCAAAATATTTAACTCTAGTTCCTGGACATATACCTGGACTAGTGGCTTCCCCTGCTACTGTCAGATTCTATTGGGGCAGTCTGGGCTGCCCCCCCATGGGTTCTTTTAGACCCATGAGCAGTACTAAGGTTCTCTTTCCTGTGCAGGGATGCCCTTCTTGCTAGGTATAGGTCTCCCTTCTTCCCCAACTCATCTCAAGTAGCACATTGTCTATCCGCTAACCAGATCCTCATGTCCTCAGGCAAGGTGCTAAGGGCTTGTTCCCTTACCGAAAGGTCTGCAAGCCCTTCAAAAGTGGTGACCTGACATCCACTCACCAGCGTATGAAAATAAGCGCTCAGTTCAGCAACATATTTACACACATTTTAATCTGCCTTGTGTCTATGCTCACAAAACGTTTTCCTCTAAGTTTCAGGTGTAAGCTTAGAAAATTCTAGCAGACAATTCTTAACAACAGTATAATCAAAAAATTCATCATCAGAAAGTTTAGACAACACAGTTACAGCTTTACCATGGATTAAGGGGGGGTCAGGAACCATACCCAGAGCCTTTGGTCAACATCATACTGTTTACATACCCTTCAAACATATGAATGAAACTATCAAAATTATCCCACTCTGTAAACTGCGGAAGAAATTTACTGACCTTTTGTGTTTCTGGGGTCCGGTTACTCCCTTCCCCATTACCTCCATGACTCTGGCGAAGAGTCACCATCACCTTTTCATGGTGCCTCTGTCTCTTCTTTTCCTCAGCTTCCTGGCATAGCAGTTTCTCATTCTCCTCAGTGTTTAGACATCTTAGTCTCACTACTGCTTCTGTTTCAAAATGCCTGGCCTCCAGCTCAAGTCTCTTTAGGTCCAGATGAATTTTTAATTCATCTGCAGAAAGGTTGATCTGTCCATTCTCTGAGTGTTGTACACCTGCACGGCCATTCTGATCATACCTCCTGATTGCTGTTTTCTGATGTAGCTTTGGCCAAAGTTGGAATTATGTCTGCCTTAATCAAGCTTCCATGCACCAGTCCCTTAGCCTGGTACATCTCAGCCAACTGGCTCCTTGTCAGCTTGCCATACTCCTCTGCTGACATGCTTGCTTGCTCTTCCTGACTAAGCTAACAAAAGAAATAAAACAATTGTGATCTGAACTCTGAATATTCACTGAGTGGCTGATTTAGAGTACAAAAACACCTTCAGTGATCACTGTACACAAGCTACAAAAATTCACTATCTACCCCACTACAAGCCAATTGCCAACCAATTAATATGTGGTGTGGATATCCCACCACTGCCAAACAATTATTATGTGAGGCCCGTGCACTGACCTAGTAATCAAGGAGCCTCAATCCTCACTGCTAGCACCAGTGAGGGGCGTCCACATTGGGAGGGATAACAAATACACACACATTAAAGTACAATTTCCCTTAAGAGCACACAGAGATCACAGGCAGTCTAGGGCTGGTTTCTCCCTTTCTTTCCAGATCTCCAGTAAGACTCCCCAGTGGTACAGCTATAGATTGGAGTCCTTAGCCAGGGTTCCAAGCCAAGTCCTCCCAGCACTCCCTCTGTCCAACCAGTGCTTTGCATCCCTGCCCAAGTAGCTGACACACACATATACTTTGAGATATGATTTATATACAACCACACAGACACTCCTGGGGAAGGCTGGCACAGGATCACTAGCTGTGCCCCTTCTCTCCAGGCTAGAAGGTAGTAATCCACTGCTACCAGAACCCCTATTTATCAGCTACCAAGAATACCCTTCCCAAAGGTTGTCCAATTTTACTGTGCAATATTATTATCCAATTAGTGTGACCAGAACTTTTAAGGCTTATTGGAGTGGCTTTGTACATTATCACTATGCACATGCAATGTACTCTAGAGCATAAGTTATCTCTACACAAAACAGCCACAGTTGAAAAGTTTAAAAATATTTAATAATAAATAATAAAAACACAAGACAAATCTTCTCAATTCAACACAGTGCTAGTCAAGAGTTCAACGATCACATGAAAATTATTTAAAATAATAATGTAGAATAGTCTGATATTAATATAGAAAACTGCTAGACTTAACTTACAATTTTCTATCCATTTCTAAGAGATATACTAAAGTCTAAGATCCTACTTACATACATAGCAAAGAAAGAGTACTGGTGAGTGGATATTCTTCAGACAAATTCCAAAATACTCTCTCTTTCTCTCTGAGATCTCTTAAATTGGTAATACATCATTGCTGACTCATTTTAGATTGCATCATTCTTCACTGGTTCCCAGGCCAACAGAATCTCAAGAGTTTTAACATTTCTTTGATCTTGTACCTGGCCAGGAAACCACAGCAATAAAATACATTATATATGTAAAATCTAGAAAATTAACTCTAGTCTCAAAAAAAAAAAATAGAAGGAATTCCTTAGTCCAGACATTCTGTCTCTCAGCTTTGAGATGAAACAGTCATAAAATGCTTTATTTTATCAGCTTTCTTCCAGTAGAATGCACTGTGGTTATATTTTTGAAGTTTAACATTAAACACAGTTTTCTTTACATTTGTGAAACAGCCTATGGATTTTAATATTTACAATGACATCGAATTATCTACAAAATTCTATCTAGCTGGGCTGGCAGCTGTTCAGTTTTTCACAGACATCTTGGACACTCACCACACATACAAACATACGCTCATGCAATGAGTGCTCCTTTCCTGGCACTTTTTTTTTGAGGGTGGCTATATATGTACTTTTAACATGCAGGATGGACACATTTTCTTTGAAACATAATAAAGTAGACTACTTCTGTATCAATAATTTCGCAATGGGTATATATTTTTTTTATTTTGTGTAATGTTGTTTACTGCTCCTAATTTGTTACTTCATGCAAGTGCAAGACAGGTAAGTGCATTTCTTTGTTTTGGTAATCTTACTGTTCTGTGTTTCAGAATAGCTACCAAACATGTTTATGAGGAATAGTGTTGAAGTTATAACATTTATTCTGATTATGTGCAGCTGATTTCAGTATACAACCATCATGATTTTTTTCAATATTAAATGGCATGTATTGTATTCAACACTACTTACAGAATTTTTTTTGAGATTGAAGTGCAAGTTGAATGAACATTTCCAGATACATATATGGTGTAAAACATTAGGTCAGTAGTTCATATTGGTAGTTAGAGAAATATATTTGTGTTCATGTTGTTGACATAAGATCTTTAGCAAACTTGATATATAGAATAAGTATTATCAATGAAAATGTGAAGGTTATGAAAACAGAGCATGCTTACAAATAGCATATAGACAGATTAGTTTGCATATGTCTAGGAATTATATTTTCCAAGTATACATGTACTGCGGACATTCGCTGGAATTAGAAACATCACTTATGCTGCAATGTAATGCCAAGAAAGCGTGATGAACATAATGCAATTCAGCCCAAAGCTGAATAACAATGTAATAGAAGCTATGTACAATGAGAGTGGTGTTCAAAATTAGGAATCCTCTAGCAAAACTCTAAAAGGAAAGCTAAAGACCAGTACTGCACAATGAGGATGACCCAGTCTAAGCAGCCCAGTAGTGTACCTGCAGCAAGCTCACAATGATGCATGTTCACACATAAAACAACATCCTACTATAACAACAGCTGAAATACCTAAAAAGGGATCTGATGTTGTCTCTTCCATCTGTTTCTTAACAGATAGGTCTTTGGATATGAGTCAGATCTGACTTTGGCCACTCTCAAGCTTTGGATCTGGTGCTCAGACTTCTTCCCTTACACATAACCCCTTTGTGATGAAGAAGTTACCTCAGATCTTGTTTACTGCTGTAAGTTTCAGATGTGGCCATAAGTTACCAAATTCGGATGCCCATTAGAAGTGTGTATATGCATTAGAGGCTGCACTCTTAGATTCTCAGTGCAGCATTTCTAAAGCTTTTGGGTATAGGGTGATTGTTGAACACTACAACAAACTGGTATTGAAAGGGCTTCTTCCTGCCTCTGTGGGAGAAATTACCCCTTCTCTTTTCTCTGAGCGCGCTGTTTCTTCTTCACAGGTTAACAAACCAGCTGACTGGGACAGGCCCAAAAAGTCAAAAGAAAAAGAGAAAGAAAAGGGGAAAAAAAAACAAGATGGCCAAGAAAATGTCTCCAGATCATTCTTCCTCATTTGTTCTGGCTCCAAAAGTAACAAAACCTTCAGATCTGATGTTGGCCTCAGAGAAGATTCGTATCAAATCTGGTACTCCTACTCTTCCTGAGTCTTGTTTTTCTCTGGGATCAGTGTCACCCAGATCTGAGTCTCTGATTCACAAAAAAGATTCTTTCAATTAATCTCTAGGCCATCTTTTTCTTCTTCCCTACATTCAGCCAGGTCCTCCAGGTGTCTCAGTAAAATGGACATGGACAGAATGATGAGGAAATTCCTCCAGACACAAATCCAGCTGGGGCTGTTCCTGGCTCTGGCCTCATCTGGATCTAGGAAACTTACTTCTTCCCCTCCTCATGTGATAACTCTTCCTTTGTTCCATTCTGTACTATTGGAGTAATTGTACCAGAGTCCAGACCAGGGTAAGTCTTCCTCATTGCCAAAGACTTGGTCATCTTCAACTCTAGGGGGTTCTTTGATTAATTTGGATCTGTTACTTTTGAAGCATTCTGGCTCTCAGAGCTATGTAGTCAATACTGACTCTGGGGGAGTTGGTTTTGAGCCAATAACTTTGTATCCATCCCTCCTCTTCCTTGCAGCTTCAGAGTTGGACAGCTTGACTACAATATCAGCTTCAAATCTGAGTTGAGCAGTTTCTTGGGTCAAGCCTCCACTTGGGGCTTTGGCTCGTATGGTGTGGCTTCTTGCATCTGTATCATCTTTGACACTTTCAAAAGAGTGTTCTCTAAATCTAGGGACCAGACTTCACTTTCAAGCTCTGATCGGTCTCTCAGAAGTAGAGTTTCTCTGGATCCCGCACCTGTTTATTTTGCTATGTTGGGGCAGCCAACTCTCAAAAACCTTCAGCCAGTCTTCGGAATGAAGCTCCCATCAGCTTCAGACTCTCCTTTGAAACATCCTACTGAAGAGATACATAAGAAGCATGGGTGTAAAAGGAGACACATTGATTCTCCCACAGAAATCTCGCACAGAAAACACTGACTTTAATGAAGAGAAAAATTCCCGAAGATCTCTCCTTGAAGATATTATGTTAAGAGAGATTTTGGAACTGTTGAAACAGAAAACGTGACCTGGGTGGTCTACTGAGTCACCTTCTCAAGAAGAGTCAGTGTTCTTTGAGGATTACAGAGCTGGTTTATCTACTTCTTGGGTGTGGAACAGGCAGAAGAAAGTTCCACTGCCATCCACCTAACAGGAAGTCTCATGCATTGGACAGGTTTGGGAAGTGAGTCTACACTTCAGAAACCATCATGGTGAGAATGCTTTATTACTTGGTACATGTCACTTGTTTTCAGAGTGATTTGCCAAGGAGCTTTCCAAACCTTTCTTGGGGTCTCTATCTGCAGCCCAAAGGAAATCCATTGACTCATAGTTGGCTATCCTCCATTCTTTATCCAGCATCTCCATGCACCTTATTTCTAATCCCATGGAAGGTGCTCCTAGAGCAGCAGGCACCAGCATCACCATTAGGAGACATGGCTGGATCTTTTGTTAATACCCCTTGCAATGGATCAACACTTTTCAAAGAAACACTTAAATGAAATGAACAAGACAGTAAGACTCTTTCTGTCATAGGGATAAAATTGTCTAACCCTCAAATAATCTTCTGAAGGAATCTGAATGATGACAGCAGAGGGGGGAAAACTCTAATACTGGATGTCACGCTTGGGCAAAGGTGGTCCACAGAACCAGGGCTTCTGGGGTCCCTTCTCTCAGAGGTCCTACCAATCCTCCTAAACATTTTCCTGACTGCAATTCAAAGGGAGCAGTTGGGGATGCTTATCCCTGCACTCAGTAACCTGGAAATCCAGCACTCAAGATATATGGTGTAGAGGACTATAACCAGAGGCTGTTTCATTCCCAATCTTTCTCCTCCATTTTCCACAAAAAGACTATACAATGTGCTACACTGTCAAAGGGAAGCAGCCAGTTTAGAGACAAGAAAGCTTCTAAACATTTAAGTCATTCAGGAGGTCCCATCAGACAAGAGATTATCTGGAACTTACTCAAGATTATTTTAAGTGCCAAAGAAAAATGTGGCCCTAAGGTCAATTCTGTACCTCTGCCAACTAAACAAGTTCATATAGCAAACAAATTCCAGATTGTCATGGTTCACTCTATCCTGCCTTTACTAAGGGCAGAATGAATAGATGTGCTCAATTGATCTCCAGGATGCACACTACCATGTAAAGATGGGCAAACTATATAGGAGGCTCCTTTGCTTCAAGTTTGGAGACAGTAATTTCCAATCCAAAGCACTGACCTTTGATCTTACCACATCCCCTAGGTGTTCATCAAATGTATTGCAGTGGCTGCAGCTCACCTCCAACTGCAAGAGTTCTGTGGTGTTTAGTTATCTGGATGATTGATTCATCACTGACTCAACTAGGGATCTACTTGTTCAAGACAGAGATTCTTTGCTCCATCTTTGCTCATGTCTGTGGATCACAGTGAATACAGGAAAGCATACATACCACTCAACTTCTAAGCACAAGAAATCAGAAAAAAACAGAATAATGGGGAACAAAGACCCAAAAATAGGGACAGTTTTTAAATATAGCATCTATAAACTTCGAAAATTGCTAGGATCACAGGTTTTTAATTATGTATTTGGTTTCTGTAGGATATGAAGTCTGAATCTCAAATGTCTGTCATTATTTACTGTTATTTAGTGACTTCAATCCTCACTGATTTTCCAGAAAACCACAATATTTATGAGGAAGATTCCAAAAATATTAGAGAAAAATCCAGACATTCTGCAAACTCTGGACAGTTGGGAGGTATGCAGCAAAGTCCAAGCTCCAGCCTATTCAGTCCTTAGAATTCATCAGGGCTCTCCTGGACATGAAACTTCAGATTGCAAAGCTTCCTCAGAACAGGATTTCAAGTCTTCACAAGCAAGTTTTGGCCATTCTCTCTTGTCAGAAGCCACCAGAAAAACTGATACTACATCTATTAGCCTCCATAACAGCTGTGATTATCCTAATTCTTTTGGTCAGATACCACGTGTGTGTTGTACAATGGACCTTGGCAGTCCAGTGTTGTATAAAACAACTTCTCATGTCTTTCTGGGTATCATTAACTAGATTTGCAGATCTCACATCCAATGGTAGTTAAAGTCATCAGCTGGATCTAAATGATGTTCCTTCGTTCTTTATTCCCCCTGAGTCACGGTGACCATGGATGCTTCTCACCTGGGGGCCATTTCTTTGGAAAGGTACATAGTCTCTAAGGAGGCCAACCTTCACATCAAACTCTTGGTGATGAGAGTGGCCCTCCTAGAGTTGTAGACATTCCAGAACTCTTTCCCCTTGGTTGTGATACCTGTCCAGATGGACAACATGTCAGTGGCTTACTACATTAACAAACAGGGAGGAACCTGATCTTATATTTTGTGTACAGAGGCCACAAGGGTATGACAATAGGCAATGTCTTCCCATTGCTTTCTGACAGAAATGCACATTCTGGGGAAGTCCAGTGTTCTTGAGGACAGGTTGAGCAGTTCTGTCCTTATTCCTCATGAGTGGTCCTTCAATGCAGTGGTAGCAGAGAGTATATTCAGCCATTGGGACTGAACTTCCTGTGACCACTTTACATCTCCCCACAAGCCCAAATGCAGCAAGTTTTATGGTCTGATCTCCCAATAGGGGGAGTCACCAAAGGATGCGCTGGTCCACAACTGGCCCACTGGACTCCTTTACATGTTCCCTCCTACTCTCTAATTCCCAAATTCCTTCAGAAAGCTTTGGTGAGGAAAATCACAGGCAAGCTCATAGATCCCTACTGGCCTCAGCAAGTGTAGTTTCCCTTCCTCTGGCCTCATCTGGTACACCCTCTATGTGTGCTGGGCTCACCTCCTGATCTACTCTCTCACCTGTCAGGTTCTCCTCACCTCAACTTTCAGTCCCACAAATTGACAGCATGGTTTCTCCAATTCCAATAATGGCAATGTAATCCAGGCTTTCATCACCAGTCATTCACATAGTGATCTCTTCTTAGAAGCCCTCTGCCAGAAAGATCTACAAAAGTAAATGGAATAGAGTCTCAATCTGGGCTTCCAGTAGTAACTTATATCCTTTGCCAGCCTCTCTTCTGAACACTTTGGATTTTCTGGCATCCTTTTTACAGGATGGAGACAGTTACTTCACTATTAAAGTACAAGTGGCTGCTTTTTCCTCTTTCCATACTGGGGAAGATCAGACTCCTATTGCATCACACAGACTGTCTAAAACTTCCCTCAGAAGAAACTTTAACCTTCACCCTCCACTCAGGGACTTGTTTCCTCTTGGGATATTACTATTTTATACAGGTCTTGATGAGTCCTTGAGCTGACTTGAAGTTTTACTAATGGAAAACTGTGTTTTAGTGGCCATCACATCTGCCAGGAGGATTTCTGAACTCCATGCATTATCCTATAAACCTCCCTACCTGATTTTTCATAATTACAGGGTTTCCTTGAGAACTAATCAATCTTTCCTCCCCAATGTGTCTTCTGAATCATAAGTCAGTCAGTCAACCATTCTTCCAGTGTTGTTTTCACATTTTTCAAATAAGGAAGAATACAAATTACATTTGCTGGATGTACAGCATCGACTATGTTTTTATTTGCATTGAATCAAGATAATCAGAATGACTGACCATTTATTTGTCTCTTATTCTTCTGTTAAAATGTGGAAGTGTGTAGCTAAAGTTACTCTCTCATTGGCTTTCAGAATGTATTCTCATGTGTACAAAGAAAGAGGCTTCTTGCTATCCAGATCTCGGCTCATTCAGCTAGGTATGTGTCATCTTCAACAGCCTTCTTTTACAGAGAACCCCTTGCTAACATGTGCTGTGGCTACTTCATCCAAGGTTCATACATTCATTTCATGCTACCAACTGGATATAAAATCTAGGTCAAGAGCCTCCTTTGGTTCACAGACCTTCCAAGTGTTACAGTAGCTGGGAGACTCTGTCCCATCCATTGAGGAATGGATGGAATAGACAACATTAGATATGAAAGTTATGTACTTACTATAATGCTATATCTGTGTTGTCTGCTTTTGTCCTTTCTAAAATTCCTGTCCTCCTTCCCACATCCTTGCCCTTTTTCCTGATTAATGCTGTTCAATCCTGCAGTGATCTGGCTGACCTAACTTTAATTACAGTAGGGTATTATTTCAAGCCTACACATGGCAGATGGCTTCTTCTCTTTTAAGCTGTTATGTAAGTGGCTTATTTAGGTCTCCTACTATCTTTGGGGTTAGCTTACTATACTCTGGTGTTTTGGGCAAACTCAATGTGAGGTAACCTGCTCATCAGGAGATGATTATGGGTAACCGGAGGAGGCTGAGCATCAGATTCAAAGCTTGAGAGTAGTCAAAGGCGAAGCTGACTCAGATCTGAAGACCCAGTCACTGAGGAAGGATGGAAGCAGACAGCACAGATCTATTCTTATCGTAAGTTCATAACTTTCATTTTCATGTCAAAATGCCTACCAATTTACTGTTATAAATGGGAAGGAATTTCATGTATATGACAGCCAGAAGGGAAGAAAAGCAAACATAGGGCCTCAAAAAAGGGCAAAAGGAAGGGATGAGAAGAGTGGAATGAGATGCAGAAGAAGGAGTTTATTTTATCTGTGGGACAGATGCTCATTTTTCATTCGTGCAAGAAGAGTGGGGGGATGTGGGAAGGAGAGACGGTTTAGGGATGGTAGCAGCAGAATACAAATAAACACAGCACATCGACAAAGACCAAAAGGAGAGGAGCTGACACAAAAAGGGGAAGACACAAAGGAGAGGGAGGACTGTATCATATACTAGAGATGGAAGTGAAGTGCAAGGAAAGGGAAGCACTGTGAGTAGGGAGAGTGTGGAGTGGCAGGTGACATTTGCATTGCCTAGCACTGCACCCAGCAAGAGGTTAACCACCACAATGACTGCCCTCCTCTCTGAGCCCAACTAATGTTGGCCTGATGGGCAGGTCCAGGCAGTGATGCAACTCTACCATTTATACAAGGTGGTGTTCCTTGCACCCAATGCAAGAATGTAGCTGCTGGTCTACTGTTACTGTCAACACAGTCTCCATTTCTTGTTAGGTTATATACTGTGACCCATCACTGGTATTCCCTGATAGAAAGCCTACATTTCTCCACCAGTGATAGTCCACTGGAGGACATTGTGGAATCTTGCAAGTTTAAGGTTGCCACCCATCCCGTTGTCAGCAGGACACTCATGGGTTAAGCCACCGTATCCCATTGCCCACTGTATCAAGTAGTGGGACCTAAAAAGTTCCGCTTTTGTGATCACATCAAATTGCCGTGGAAAAGTTGCAGTTACTTCCAGCTTTTTCACGGCAATTCAGTTACATCAACAAATCTGGACCAGCAGGCAAAGCTACTGCCTGTTAGGTCTGGGTGCTTTAATTAGTGCAGAATTGGCTGAAATTCATGAATGAGGTGGGGATTGGGGCAGGAAGAGCCCTGCAAAGATCGCGGCTTTAGGAGCGCTTTGTTTTAAGTGCTTCTACAGCTGCTAAAAAAAGACCAAGATTTATTTATTTATTTTTTTTATAACAAGCGATCTAGCCAGCCATCCTCCTCCATCCATCCAGCCAGCCAGCCATCCTCCTCCAGCCAGCCAGCCAGGCATCCTCCTCCAGCCAGCCAGGCATCCTCCTCCTCCATCCAGCCAGCCAGCCATCCTCCTCCAGCCAGCCACACATCCTCCTCCAGCCAGCCAGGCATCCTCCTCCTCCATCCAGCCAGCCATCCTTCTCCATCCATCCATCCATCCATCCATCCATCCATCCATCCATCCATCCATCCAGTCATACTCCAGCCAGCCAGCTAGCCCTCCTCCTCCTCCTCCATCCATCCAGCCATCTAGTCATCCTCCTCCAGACAGCCATCCAGCCATCCTCCATCCAGCCAGCCATCCTCCTCCTCCATCCAGCCAGCCAGCCATCCTCCTCCTCCATCCATCCAGCCAGCCAGCTGGCCTCCTCCATCCAGCCAGTCAGCCAGCCATCCTCCATCCATCCAGCCAGCCAGCCATTCTCCATCCATCCAGCCAGCCAGCCAGCCATCCATTCATGCAGCCAGTCATCCATCCAGCCAGGCATCTATCCATCAAGCCATCCATCTAGAAGCTACTCCAGCCAACCAGCTAGCCACTCCAGCCAGCCATATATCCAGCCCCCAGGCAATCATGCAGCCAGCCATCCATCCATCCATTCATGCAGCCAACCATCCATCCAGCCATGCATCCATTCATTCAGCCATCCATCCATCAAGCCATCCATCCAGTCATTCATCCTTTCAGCTGCTACTCCACCAACCAGCTAGCCACTCCAGCAGCCATCCATCATACCCATAACAGCATCTCCTTCACCACTCTAATGGTGAAGTCAGGGTAGAGGGTGTGGCTAGTGTCATACTGGCCACACCCCCATGCCCCACTTTGGCCTGCTTAAAAGGTGGCAACCCTATGCAAGTTGCATCCCACTGTATGACCTTCATCAACCTGTGGAGAAAGAGAGAGATGCCTCACCGTAGTTGTAGATCTAAAAGGAGATGGCGGGGCAAGTGTGTGGTAAAGTGACATTAACTACACCACAGCCACAGTAGTTTCTGGCACTGCATAAACAGTAAGATGGAGAGAAACAAAACAAAAACAAGTAAAAAAAACACAAAAATGTACTGACCACGATGCAGTGAGACGTAACTTTAATAATAAAGGTTGAGGTTAAGCACTTTCATCTAAAAACTAATAGATATCACTAGAACAATTCATAAAAACTTTTCGTAAAACTATATAAAACTTACAGAAAAGACCCACATATATAGATGTCATAAAACCAGGAAATTACAGTACTATAACAATGTAACAATGTAACATCATCCTGCCAATTATCTTAAAGTGACTATGTTAAAGCCAAAAGCCAGATATCAAAAGTAACTTTACCATTACAACAATATATCACAAAATAAAGCCTTTGTATTTTAACACACTGATAGCTGAAATAGCCTCATTTAAACCTGGACTAATTTTAGCATCCAGTCTTTACTGCCATATTAGTTTTGCCAGTCACCCAAAAAGTTACCACTCTCCAGTCTTTCCAACATATAAAATTTAAAAGTGTTTAAACCCCCACAATGTTCTACATTTCTAGCCAAAGCACTATTTTCATCCTTCTTTAAAATAGTGTATCAATCTTGATATCTACGTCAATTTAAAGTATTGTTGGTTTTTCCGGTGTAAAATGCTGGCCACGTATGATACTTAACAAGATAAACAACTTTTTAGTATAATGAAAATAATGATCCAGAGTAAGCCATTTACAACTTTTGTCCCACAAAGGGTCATTGTAATCACAATCAATAAATGAACACTGTTTGCACCTTCCACATTTAAAAGTTTTAATATCTCCCCCTTCCTTTGCCACCACACATTTTTTTAATAATCTCTTTAAATTAGGTCTGTTTTTCAAAACACAACTGGGGGGGTTTTCAAAACAATCATGCAAGTTGTTCTCAGATTAGTCACATCAGTGATATTCATTTCTTGGGTGTGGCTATTCATAAAAATTATGATGGGTTGGTGACCACATCCATTTACAGGAAGCCCACTTACTGTAATTTTTTTGTTACACTTTAAGAGCATTCACCCATATCACCAAAAAAAGAGGGGTGGTTAGAAATCAATTTGTTCAGGTTTCTGGATTGATTTCAAAGGACTCTGAGTATGATGCTTACTGTGACACCCTTAACACTATGGTTTTGGAATGGGGTTACCCGGTTTGATTTCTGCAATTAAATCGGAGGTTTGGTCAGTAAGAGATAGTAAATATGCACTCATTTTAGTATTTACTAGAAAATTAAATTTGAGGTGCTTAATGGGCACAAATCAGTTATGAGGAGTTTGATAGAGTTCCTTTGAAACGGAAGAGTTTGCATAATCCTCCCCTCCACCCTGTGATTAATACATTTGAACGTTTGTGTGAAAGGGAGCTTGGAAACTTTTTCTCTAAAAAAAGGAAAAGGGTGTTTTATAATTTGACACTGGATGACAAGACCATTTTAGAAAATCTAGCTGATAATCTGAAAATTAGATGCACGAAACCTGTTAAAGGGGAGGGGGTGGTTATTATGGATATCATTGCTTATTCCAGTAAGATGTTCTCCCTCCTCACTGACATGAATGTTTATCTTCCTGCTTCATCAAACAAAATTAATATAGTTTATGGTTCAATCTATATGTGGTTGGACGAGCTACTCCTATTTGAAGACGTTGGGCAGGATTCACAAAACCTCCGTGTAAGAGTTAATATGTCTTATATGGAGGCTGCAGTCTAATGGTATGACGTCAGCATGCCATGCATATTCATGAGGTCATGCTGAATCACACCCTAGGCTAACACGGTCCATGTAGGACAGTAGGGGGTGTGTCCGAATGCCGAGTTCTACAAAGGGACACACCCCCAGAAGAGTCAGAGTCCTAAAAGTAAACTCCCACGAGCGAGTCCGCGGAAATGTCAAGGAACACAACACTACACATGCCCCCACAGACTATAAACCCAACTGTAATGTAAAACGTAACAATAGCAGTTTAATTTTATTTTTATAATTTCCAAAATGTTTGCCCATAGTTGTGCTCATTTGCGCGGGTATGCCCACCGCTCAGTCACAGTTAGCAGTCATTGAAAAGCATATAAGATCTAAATATGCAAATTAAGCCCAGTATTAATAGTGTAGTGGTAGAGACGTTGGCCAAAGAGAAGGCAGTCATGGTTCGAGCCCCCACAACATAATTTTCTATTTTTATTTAAATAAGCATGAAACAATCCCCTGACATATATGTATATATATATATATATATATATATATATATATATATATATATATATATATATATATATATATATATATATATCTATAAAACTATAATTTAAGTAAAATGTAATGAAATGGGCCATGTATTTTGAAGAAATCATACACAAGAAAATATAAAAAAATTGTATAAGTGCCCATAGCTGAGCAAGGCTTTACAAATCTGAATATGAGTGCCCATAGGTGAGCAGCGGCCTAACAAGCGTAATATGACAGCCCGCAGGTGAGCAATGGTTTAACAGGTGTAATATGAGTGCCCGGAGTTGAGCACCACTTTAACATGCTTAACATGAGTGCCTGTAGCTGAGCAACACTTCACACAATGTAATATGCATGCTCATAGCCAAATAATGCGTTACCCAGCATAAGCCGTTTGCGCGGAGCTGCACAGCGCGCCAACTGGCTTACTGGTGGGCAACGTCGAGCAAGCTGTATCAAAACCGCCTTTACATAGACACACTTCCTACCCTGTCTAGGCAGTAGCAAAAACAAAAAAAGCAATGCCCAGGCTCGAACCCAGGATACTGTGCACCATAGTCAAAGTACTGAACCACTAAGCCATGACAGCTGTACTGAGAAATGCAGTATTAGCATATATATAGGAATGAATGCAAATAGAAGCATGACATAGCAGGTTTTCTTAAGCTGATAAATATCCAAACTGGCCAATCACAGATAAGTGCGGGAAAATGGGCATATATAAGCCCCATAGGCGGGAATACACAGCATAACTGATTGTGGTACCCATTTGCAGTCAGGATGGCAGGTGCAGGAGAGGGAAGTCACTTTAGAGCACAGAGGTAGGGTGTTAAGGAGTCCAAATATATGGTTTGGTTCCTAGTCCACGATCATGAGGCTCAACTCATGCAGAGCCAGGTTCACTGGGGTGCATACAAGGCAGAGGCATGGAACTGGTTGGCACATGATCTCACCAGTGCCACAGACATACCAAGGACTGGTGAACAGGTCCGTTACCACCATGCAGACCTGAAGAAACGTAAGCAGGACCAACTGAACCATTGGATCCAGGAGGCCCGGCAAATGCCCAATGCCCCACTACTAAGTAAGTATCCATGTAATTAAGTATGTAAGAAATTATCCTAGTCTATATTATGGAGATGTATGTTCCAATATTACTTCATTTATATTACAGCTGCAGGTGTCCGTTCCATGAATCAGCGAGCCTATGCTGATAGGTTGGTGAGGTTGCGCCACCAGGCAGGTTAGTAATTATTTTGCTGTAATTGTTATAGAATATAAGTGAGACAGCTTGTAAAAGAGTTCAGTGTTGTTACATATTAATAAAATTCAAATAAGCCTAGAAGAAAGATTCTACTAGTACTGTAAGATTAGATAAGTGATGCAGCCTGTAATCCAGAAATAAACATTAAACAAGTCTGAAATAGAGTTTCCACCTGTATTGTAATATCAGATAACTGCTTCACCCTGAAAATGACTGGTAATCAATCTACAAAGGATAGGCATGTGTCAAATACATCCCCTTTTAAAATCTGCCATATGAAATAAGTGAGTCTGTTGGAAAGGATTGTTGTAACCAAGTAAGAAATGTTAATAATGCCTAGAATTAAGTACCATCTTGAACTGTAAAAATAAAACAAGTGAGAGTGTGAGAAAGAGGGTATGAATCGACCAAGAAAGCTGTAATAAGTCTGGAATAAAGTTATACTGCAGTCAGTACATAATGAAACGAATGAGCCAGCCACAACCAAAGAGTGAAATGGGTGTAATAAAGTACTGAACCTGAAATGTGTCTGTCCCACAATTTGGATATGGTGCTGTACCCTTGCAATATGGAGATAGTATGGTTGTATGAAATACTGAACATCCACAGTTGTCTAGAGCCATATAAATCAAATGTAGCAGGATGCTGTACCTGAACACAGCCAGATATGAACATGTATGAATAAAAATGGAATGTATATTAATGTAGCAGTAACATTCCCATCACCAACATTCCTAAGGTTATATATAGGAAACTGTACAAAGACATGTAGGGAATATATATCTGCAGCTACTAGGAATGTACAGCATATGTATAGGTAGTTTAAGTTGTTAATGTAATATTTCTTCACCCTACCCCATTTTCACAAATGATGCCATTCCACACCAAACTGGGTATGTGTATACACAATTAATTCCCATGGACATTTGTCCTGTTGGTTCATACATATCTGCATGTTCGTTGATGCATGTGCCCTGTTCACATATCCAAACCTGATGGCCTTTTGCCATCAATCAACTGTGCATGCTGTTAGATTGTGTACTGTTGTTCTAAATATGCATGTGTTATGCTTGCTGTTCAATGTTTGGAATTCATGGGTGTTTGGTTAATGGGAATACTGATGCATGCTGTTACAACTAATTTTGAATGGTGTTGTTTGTTACTAACCCAAAATTACATAAAATACTGCTAAACATAGGACAACAGGGAAGGCGGGTTCCAGCAGACCCACCTCTCCCACCTCAGCTGGTGAGTGCACCTGGCACCAGTGCCCTGGCCGGAACCTCCTCCGGTGGCCCTGTGCCACCTTCGGGTGGAAGCACTGCAGGGGATGGGGCTTGTCCCCCCTCTGCAATTGTGGCCGGAGGAGAATGTCCACTCACCCTCCATAGTGTCCGGTCTGTGGTGCGTAGCAAGATCAGGCATGCTTTGCTTGCTCTCCTACGCCAGCTCAAGGCGAGGGTGGCGCAACTCACGGGTGTGCCTGCCCATCCTATGCAGCCCCCAGCACAGCCCCGTCCTGGGCAGTGAAGGCGCAGTGGTAACTGCCCATGGGTGGGGATCTCAGTTTCACTGTTGCCATCTGTGGGCTCATGGGCTCGTGATATCCAAACATCCATTCCCGTCAATTGTGTTTACCCCCCACATGTGTCATACTCCGCTCCTGTATGCATCTTGTTTGTCTTGTCTGTTAACCTCCCCAACCTACCTCCCCAAATATACCTACTTCCTGTACCTCACATTCCACTCTCAACTGAAAAAAAAATAAAAAGGGCACTCTGTTCCCACAAAAAAATTACACCTCATACATAGCTGCCCATTTTGCAGACATGTCTGCTGGACATGTCAACTGATAATTAACATTGGCTGTACAACATATTTTGTTGTCCTCACCCCTCTCTCAAGGGTGGAAGGTTTCAAACTTCACACCAAATTTCATACATATCCACAGCTGTTGCTGGTAAAGAAATGGGCAGCTATGGGCCTTCCCAACATCCTTCCTGCACATCCTGAGCTTGTTTTCCTACTGTCCTACCCTCTTTGTGCCCCCCTTTTCACCACTTTCCTATCTCCCCATTTTCTTTTCTTTAAAAGAAAGCAGTGCGGGTGTTAGCGAGAGAAAGCACTTTTAAGCAGTAGTCAGCGGGTGTGCGCTTGTGTGTGCTTAGCTAAGCGAGTGTGCGCGTAGCTAAGTGACTGTGCACATGTGTGAGCATCGCACAAATCAGTGCAAACTCACTTACAACTGCTTAAAAGTGCCTTAGTCACTCTGTATGACAAGGCCTGTAGTCTGCTCATCAGCAAAATAAAATACCCCTGTCAGTCTCGAACACAGGACCTTGGAAACACTAGTCTGCATGACTTACCACTAAGCCATAACTGATATACAAGAACTTGGTGCTGAAAGCAATATATCATGACATAGAAGGACTGAATGTAAAGGGAATATAGGAAGGCCATTACACAAAGCTTGTTTCCTGTATCTTTACTGGCAGTTCTTGTAGAATTGCATTACATTAGTGTGATAAGAGACGCAGCCATGCTAGGAGGTAATAATGTTAGAGTAGCACCTTACAAACCACACACGGTATCAGAGCAGGATAAACACCACCATATTTGAATAGGTATGAGGCCAGACATCCCAACTGTGACTGATTTACAGGAATGTCCTTCATTTGTCAAACAATGTTACCTGTGCCCCACTGACTCCCTGCAAAATGTACTAACAGTAGGCAGAAAGGTGGGGAATCCC
Source organism: Protopterus annectens (assembly GCF_019279795.1). Taxonomy (NCBI): domain Eukaryota; kingdom Metazoa; phylum Chordata; order Ceratodontiformes; family Protopteridae; genus Protopterus; species Protopterus annectens. Next base: position 698,002,919 of record NC_056739.1, read on the forward strand.
ACGTAATGGTGACCATCAATAAGTTAAAGTGCACACTACTTGCATGTCAGAAATGGTGTAGTAATACATATTCTTAAAATACCCCACAGTCACAACTGCAGAATATCTGAAATATATCACGGGTGTATCCCACTGATATGTACCGTTCTCTGAGGCTGCTCAAATATATACCCAAGAGTATCTGAGGCCTGCAAGTGTCAGAAACACACAGGCATATCAGCCTGTCTGCTGTTACACACTCTGCGAATAGCTGTATAATTGCTTCCACAAGCACACCCTCATGTAGGAGTACAACCCAGAAATATCAAAGGATGTAGCCATCTAACAAACTACGGACAGTATAGCAGTTTACAAGCACTGCATGTGCCTGATATTCATAACTGTTAGTACAAAGTACATGGCCCTACTACTGCTCAGCAGCAAAATACAATCCCTTTGTAAGTGTCAAACCCCAGACCTTGGCCTCAGCACATTGCATGCAGTGCCACCAAACCTATACGAAATTGCTGCTGAAAGAAATATATCATGCATTACAAGGAGTGAATGTAAATGGAAAATAGGAAAGCCATAGCAACACATTCCAGTAAAGACAAATAGGCCTTCAAGGAGTGAATGTAAAGGCAAAATAGTGAAGCCATAGCAACACATTGCAAGAGCTACTGTTGTATACCAGTTAATCCACGAGTCCCACAGGAAAGTACATACTCCCATGTAAACAGTGTTAGCATTATTAGGTGTGAGTTAACATACACACTGAGAAGAATGAACTGCAAGAAGCAACAGTCAGGTTTCAGTACAACATGCATTTCAGTGGCTACAACACAGCCTTAGATATGAGAGACATACCAACCTTTTCACTGACACAACAGTGTCCACAGCAAACCAGCATGGTCCCCACCTTGCTAAACTGAAAGGCCCACGCCTACCTAACCCAACATTTTATAGCACTGTCCTGAAATCACAGTGAGAACTACAGTTACCACACAGCAGGCTGCATGCAATTAGTAAATGCTGGCCAACAATTGGTGCAGAGGCTATCACATGCACATGTGCAGATACTTACAAAAGCAGCCTGTACTGCCAGTCCACACATGCAATAATATCATTGCAGCAACTGGAGGGAGAGAGAGAGAGAGAGACAGAGAGAGAGAGAGACCAAAAAAAAAAACAAGCCATCAAGCCATCAAACCAGCCAAGCCAGCCAGCAAACCAGCCATCCAAGAAAGCTGTCAGAAACAAAGGTAATGTAAACTACATAATCTAATAACCTACATACCGTGAACCCTACATATGTGTTAGCAGTTTGTATCTATATGTATATGAAGATGTGATTAGGGCAAGGGACATACTGCAACTGTTAGTGAGGGCTGGACATACATATGTAGTTGAAGGTTGCTATGTGCACATATCAATGTAGGTTGTAGTACAATGCACAATGTACAATGTAGGTTGTACAGCAATGGATGTTTAGAAGTATGTTAGTGTGTGTATGTGTATGTATATATATGGTGGAATGAGTGTGACACTGACTGTGTACAAGGTTTGTAATGGTGTGATTGCTCAGCATGACTTTGTGTCTGTCATGGTAGTGTGTGTCCTCGGTGTGAGGCCAGAGAAGGATGTGTCAGTTATTGGGATACAAACATACTACATTGCCATATGTTGTGCTGTAGTTCCTTGTGTATGACTGCGGTGTAGGTAGGGGTATGGCAGCAAAGACTAGGGTGGATTACCAGTGAAACTGTAAATGTGCATTGCATGCATTGCATGGGATGACAATATTCTCCATCCATTAGCTTGATACATACCCCCAGTGTGAGGTTGTGCATTGTACATCAAACAGTGTGCCGAGTGCTGGTGTATACTAGTTTGTTATATGGAGTGTGCCAGGCACTGTCACACAGTTGTTGGCTGAGCACTGATATGTGGTAATTTACATGTGTATCCCCTGATAGACAGACAGATGCTATATATGGCAGTTCAGTGATATCAGTACAGTAGAGTATTACGTGTGCCATATTACTTGCTCACATATTTTTCTTTTCCTTCCAGGGCAATGGTGCATCAGCGCAACCCCTGTTATTCAGCTGCAGAGGATGAGGAGATACACCGGAGCCTGGTGCGGGATTTTTCCACACTGTTTTCCAGGACCAGCCAGAACCAGCAGGAGAGGGCTTCACTGTGGCAAGACCTTGTCCGTCGGGTAAATGACATAGGCATGCATAACCGGACATATGAGCAGGTACACCATCACTGCATTGATTTAATTCGAAATGTCCGTCAGCGTACATCTGATATCCACAGACAACAGCTTGCCACAGGTGGTGGGGTACCTATCCACCCCCCCACCAGAGTGGAGGAGCTCCTCCTAAGTGTTGTGGCTCCAGGCCAACAACAACAACATCCACAGACATGCATCATAATGGAGGCTGGAGCCACCCAGCATGTGGACATGGAGTGTGCAGGTAACATGCCATATCTGTAGTTGACTGTTCTCTGCACTGGTAGTTCATGCATGTGTGAGATGTGTACTGTTTGTGTAGCTGTTATCCTGCCTATTCTTGTGCAAAATTGATATTCTGAATATCATCAGTACACCTGTGAAAGCCAACTGTTGTACTACTGTACTGTATCATACTCACAGTATCAATGGCACAGTTGTGGCCACTGACAATAACTCACTTATTTGTGCAGGTCCCTCTGGAGTAACAGTAAGGCAGCCAATCAGTGAGTGTGTAATAACAATACTATTAATACTAATAATAATATTAATACTTATAATACCCTCAAACAGTATTGTGTATGTGTTGGATTGCAGGTGTGTGTGTGTGTTTGTATCTGCTGTACTGAGGATTGTGCATGTGTGCCCATGTGCATATGTGCATGTGCTCATGTGCATGTGTGCATGTGCCCGTGTGCATGTGTGCATGTGCCCGTGTGCATCTGTGGTGACATTGTGTACACATTGTAAACTGTGTTTCCTGTCTTCCTCTCACAGGATCTGGTGTTGCTCTGTTGGCGTGCAGCAGGGAACCTGAAGCCACTGCTGGGGATAGTGATAATGATGATACATGTGTAATGGCACAGGGAGGTGTGACAGGGTCTGTTGTTGGTCAGCCAATCGACAGTACACAGCAGTCAACCCCATCAATGCGCACAGTCATCCTGCCGATACATCCATTGTCACCATTGTCCTTAGCTGAGGGACAGCATACAGTGGGCATTGACCAGGGTAATGTGGTATCAGTGGCACATGCATCCCCTCACAACAGCCATGACCAGAGTCCTGACATGGTACCACACAGGCAGATGTCTAGGGGTTCTCGTGGGAGCATCCATGGTCGTACTGCCCCTGTCAGACATGCCCACAGAGGTCTTTCAACCTCAGCTATGTTCCGGGCTGTAATGCAGGCACAGGCACGTATGGAACGGTACACCAGACAGGGTCTGAGGGAGCTTAGAGCACATTGCACTGCTATGAATGACACTATGCGTGATGTTGCGGCTGTCATCCGTACTGTTGGCGAGGTCATTGACAGACGTTGGGGGGACACATTATATCTGTTCCACAACTACATATCCATGAGCCAGGGCAATGCAGGATGGTTGAGGCATTGATGTGGACATATGCCAGCAACATCATCAGTGACAACAAACCCACAGCCACTCCCATAGTGCCAGTACCAGCCCCAGCAATGCTGGGTCTGTGCTGTCATCAGACCGTCCTAGAAGACCATGTGCATGTGGCTCTGGACAGTCCCAGCAGGGACATGTGTCCAGTCATCAACCAACTGCTTCTGATGACAGTACCCAGTCTGGCTTAGTACCTGATACTGTCCGTAGCACCCCTGCCAGGCACAAGTACCATGTCCGTGGCCAGAGACAGTGATCTGTATGACCTGGCAGGTACAGTCTGTGGCTGTCCACAAACACCCGTATATGGCAGCCATGTGGTGGAACTGTGTGCATGCATACACACATGCATAATGCTAACACCTAGGGCTAACACATACACACACACACCACATCAACATTGCCCTATTTTGTACTGTTATCCCTCACTAACACACACACACATACATGTGGATTGGATGTGTCAATGGCAGACTCTGGCATACCAAGTGCACACCCTGTGCATATGATGAAACTGTGCCACCTCCTGCAATCTGTAACATTGATGCAGGAACAGGATAGCATGGTGCTGGTGCACAAGGTGACTACATAGCACTGTAGTAATATTATCATGTTGTTTACAGTACAGTGTAATGATATCAATGTGGCTATATCCCAACATGCCTGATGCATTAACAGTATGATTGTCATTGTAGTGTTTTTATACACCAGTGTTAATTCCAAAAGTGTAATGTCTGCACATGTTTGCATTCTGCTGGTAAGGCTGAAAACACAAACCCACCTACATAGGTATCACAGGGGATAAGAAACTGGAAGTAATGATACTCAATGCCAGACATCTAAACCGCAAGATGCATGCAGTCCAAACTCTATTCAGCATGGAAAATGTTGATATCTGTGCAGTAACAGAAACCTGGTTCAAGGCTCCCAAGAGCACCCTAGCACTACCAGGTTACACCTCATACCATGCTTTACAGCCCCAAAACATGGAACTAACTATGAAAGGAGGGTGAGTATCAATAGATGTCAAGGATACCCACACCCCCAGGTTGGTGCCACAGCATGAAGCATCACAGACTATCCACGTGCAACTAACAGTGGGTAAAACTGACTTCCAGTTCATAGCCTTCTACAGACCACCCTCCTAAACCCAGGAAACCCACTTGGCCTACTTAAGAACACATGTTAATATGAAGGTGTCTATAAACAACATTATATTGGGCAACTTCATCTACCCACACATAGACTGGGAGCATTACTGTAGCTCCAACACCCTAGGCCAAAGGTTCCTAGAATTCATAAACTCAAATGCTATGGAACAACGTGTTACCACTCCCACAAGAGGGGAAAACATACTGCACCTGATTATCACCAACATGGGGGCTCTATGCTCCAGACTAGAAGTGTATCCCTCACTGGTAAGATCAGACCATAGAGTAATCTCACTGTATATTCACATACCAACCCCAGCCCCTGCCCAGAAAACCACATTGAAAAAGATGTCTAAAGCAAATTCCACACACCACAAAACCGAGACAGAGGTGGAATCCTTCAAAGCCCCCGGGCCTGTGGAAAATATAACCATGACCCAATCCTCCAAAGACAGGCGTCCTTTCTGGTGGACCCCAGCCACATAACAGAAAACAATAGAAGGAGGAAGCTACTACATGATCGAGCAATATCCCACAAAGGGAAGGCATCTCCGATCAGTATTTTGAAAACATTATGGGTACTCATAAAATCGTCTAAGGCCAGCTTCAAGAGAAATATTGCACAAGACACTAAGGATAATCACAAGGCTTTCTTTACTTATGTTAGGAATCTGGGTGGGAATTCCCAGATATGCTCAGAAGTTGTCCTAAATGACAAAGAATACACCTAAGCCACATACATTGCCAACATCATTGCTGACAGGTTCAGCACAAACATCTCACCCCCCTCCCCACCATAAGGGCAAATATATATCCCAGCAGAGTGATACCCCCCTGACATCTGAGATGCTCAATCGCCCTCTCCAAAGCAAAAACACAGCATCAATGGGAGCAGACAGTGTCCCAGGCTGCATCCTACATGAACTCCAAGAAGAACTAAACACAAACATAAACCTACTGTTCAGTCCCAGCCTTACTACAGGATATGTACCCAAGGAGTGGTGTACAGCAACAGTGATCCCTCTCCACAAAGGTGGTGCCTCAACGGATCCTGGAAACTATCACTCCATATGCCTGACTAGCTTGGTCTGCAAAGCTATGGAAAGGATCATCATAGACCTCATAAATAAAGCTATTGGGGACCTACAGACACTGGATCCTACCCAGTTCGGCTTTGTTGAGGGCACATCCTGCCTCTTAAACCTGGTCGATGTCTTTGAAACAGTCACCAAGGCCAGTGATGCGGGGAAGGTGTTCAACACAGCCTACCTGGACCTCGCAAAAGCCTTCGATACAATACCCCACTCGGGCATTATAGAGATGCTCACCAGCATAACTATAAACCCCTATGTCACTAGATGGATAGCAAACTGGCTCATGGACAGAACACACATGGTCAGAATTGCTGGAGCCATGTCACACTCCAAACCGGTTACAAGTGGCATCCCACAGAGTTCAGTCCTGGGACCTCTCTTGTTTGGTATATATTTCTCAGAGGTACAGGCCAACACAGATGGACTGTGGCTGAGCAGGTTCGCAGATGACTGCAAACTGGGCTCCATAATCAACTCACCAGCCAACAGAAGCATCTTACAAAAGGGCCTCATAGAAACAGACAACTGGTGCCAGAGCCATGGCCTCAAGCTAAACGACAAAACGTGTATAGTCATTCCCTTTGGCAAGAACAAGGTGCCCACAAATTAACACATAGGTGGAAAGTCATTAAGCACTGTACACATGATTAGGGACCTGGGGAGCCGAGTTGATAGCAAACTCTCATTTGACAGCCACATGGTTGTAGTGGTTACACAGACAGTTTATATATAGGCCACCTAATCATGAAGGGATTCATAGCTAGATCACGGGAGGTCATCGTGCCTCTTTAGTCATCCCTCATCAGGCCCATAATTGAGTACAATGCCCCTTTTGTGGTGTACCTTTCCAGAGACCTGACCTGCAGCAACTGGAAAGCCCACAAAAGTACCTCACAAAGGGGATCAAAGGGCTCCAACAGATGCCTGACATATAGAACCATGTCCAGCCTGGAATTAATGGAGATGCTGCACCTCAGAAAATCCAAATTCCATGGAGCTATGCGCTCGTGATACTTGCACCTCAGCACTTACATAAATAGGACATGCTGGAGGGACAGATTCATAACCCAGAGGCTCCCTTCACTCTGGAATAAAATCACAGTCCAGGTTAGGCAGAGTCCCTTAATGACTTTCTGCAAGAGGACTGTTGCTGAGTGGATGGGAGATTGTAGGTTTACCCTGGGTTTCACTTCTGTGTCACTGTTACACAGAGGCTGAGTATACTAACCTGGAAAAAGGCCATATGAAAATACAGTTAAAATGGGTGGCGAAAGACAAACACAGTCTGGCTAGGCTTATAACTGCCCTAGGGCAGATAGCCTAGTATGAACCTATTACATGATGTATCCTCAACTGATACACAGATGTAGGAAACCCAGTGTCAGTGATATCCCTGCAGTACTACACTATACCAGTAGCCATTCTTACTGAGCCCCACACATCCCTGGGAAGAATACTGTTTGGCATATAGCAGTCTCACGTACATGCCAACACACTAGCGGTATGTTCATCCACGACTGGAAATGTATACAGTGGCCTACAATGCAGTCTGCACATGACACACATGACCACCAGAAGGGTATCATACAGATAGATACCTGTTGTCCAAGCCATGCTCTATTACTGTAACACAACTGTAACTTTGTCACCAGCATGTATTTAACATAGTATTCCAGTAGTACCATGTAGGTGGCAGCACCCATCATGTAGAACCGGTAATGGTGTGTACATATGGACAAGTGTTTTCTTGTCTATCCTGTGATATTCACATTTCCAAAGGTATTGTGCAGTCCCTTGGTGTATCGCCTAAGCAAGAAGGTGTCTTTATGCATATCAGCAACAGTTGCCATACACCTACACTGGATGTCCATTACTCACAGACTTTGCTGTGTTACATATACTCCAGACATGAACCCTCACCCACATTAATATATCACAGCTTTCATGAGTGTGTGTCACCCAGCTGGCCTAGGACACAGATCACTGCAGTAGCCTGCATTGTCAACAACATACATGTATGGCGTACAGTCTGGGAATCTGCAGGACATGCTGGCACAGGTAACAACTGTATTCATATGAGGCGGGCTTCACACATAGGAACTATTGAAGGTCACAGGTACACATCTGTATGTGGCACACACATACCTGATGTGTGCATTGCAATTACTGTTATAATTATATGTCATACAATAATAAAAGCAAAACCCACCACACATTGACAAACTGTGTGACAAACACTCACATGGCTTTTGTAGGATTCAAACCCCTACCTAACTATGTCATGACACTTGAGAGAGGCGCATTAGCACAGTGTGCTATTCACATTACTGGGTGGTTTCTCTCCTCCTGCTGTACTTATAGGGTACTTATAGGGTGCTGACATCATCAGTCTTTACAAAGAGGAATGTACATCATGTAGTGTGTTATTCCAGTTGTCAAAAGGGACATTTCTTTCAAGGATAATTGCACACAAGCACACCCCCTACCCCCAACTCACACACTGAGCATTTGCAGGATTCAAATCCCTATCTAGCGATGTTATGACACTTGAGACAGACGCATTTGCGCAGCACGCTATTCGCATTATTGGGTGGCTTTTCTTCTCCTGCAGTATTTATAGGGTACTGACATCAGTTTTTACAAAGAGGTATGTACATCTATTACTATCCCTCAGTATGGGGGATAACAATATATATATGCATTAAAAGATGCCTAGTTCAGGGTCACATATGCACATCAGCACTGCCTGGTTATGTTTTATACCATGCTTCATGAACACAGGACTTGTAACACACAACACAACCAGGGTGTGTATCCATATCCATATGCTCTTCAGTTTTTCCCTTAGAACTGCTCTACTTTCAATCTAAACAGTCTATTCTCTATCTGAAAAGCCCAGCACTTGCTCCTAAAGCATTTTTACACAGGTAAAGCACTCTTTAACAAAAAGAAAGCACTACATCCACCTACAATCCCCTTGAGTACCCATTTCCCTATAGGTCCTTTATGACTCAGTTACACAGCAATCCCTTACACTGTTCTAGCATGTCAAAGGGTCAATTACTGGCGTCCTCTCCAGTTCAGCTGCTGAATCTGGGAATCTTGAGGCAATGTTACAACTGCCTCATGTACACAGACATCCCTCTCCTCCTCCCAACAAATACAAATATATGTGAGAGATGCAACTATATAGCCAAACTGGAGGCTGAACTCTCTCGACTCAGTACTGGCAAAACCAGTCAGGAGGAGAAGGTAACCACACACACCACAAACCCAGTCTCACATAGACCTATCACAACTGCAAACCAAACAGATAAACACACAACAACATACTCGGAGGCTCTAATTAAAAATCTACCAAAACAACAGAGGCATCCAAAGCAGACATCCAAGCAACCACTACCTCAAAACATAGCACATGCAACACATAGTTCACAAAGTCAGTGTGCCAAACAGTCACAGCCCTTAAGGCCAAACAACATACCTGATACACTTGTAATAGGTAACTCCATAGTCAGACACACTGACATCCCGCTCACCAGACTGAACAAGGAAAAGGTTACAGTAAGCTGCGTGTCGGGCGCTAGAATCTGCCACATAACACAAGCACCCAGGTCACTCCAAAGCAAGTACAAACATGACTCAGTCATTGTCCATGCCGGAGTGAATGACCTGAGATGTACCTCCCTGGACTACATGAAAAGAAACATAGATGAGCTCTCTGATTATATACCCCAGGCCGGTATGACCCTGACCCTGAGCAGCATCTTACCCTCACCAAGAATGATGCCACAGTACAAAGACAAAATGATCAGCTTTAACATTTGGCTCAATTACTGGTGTCATTCTAAGGGGATCCAATGTCTGTCTGCTTGGGATGGCATGCTTGACAAGCCACGCTGCTTCTCAAGGGACGGCTTGCACCTGTCACCCCTGGGCTTCCGGATATTGGCCAAGGCTCTTGCCACCCCCATAGTGCCTTTTTTAGGCAAGGCTCAAAAGACAAACCCACCTCCCTAGAAAACACAAGTGGAAAAAAACTAAGGGTAATGCTGCTCAATGCCAGAAGTCTAAACCTCAAGATGCATGCTCTCAAAGTCCTCCTCAGTATGGAGAACATTGATGTCTGTGCAGCGACTGAAACCTGGTTCAAGGCTCCTGAGAGCACCCCAGCACTACCAGGTTATACCTCATATCATGCTTTTCGGCTCCAAACCTTGGAGCGAACCGCAAAAGGAGGGGGAGTATCCATATTCATCAAAGATACCCACATCTCCAGGTTAGTGGCAATGCCCGAAGCATTGGAGACCATCCATGTGCAACTAACCGTAGGCAAAACTGCCCTACAGTTTGTACCATCCTACAGACCACCCTCTCAAACTCAGAAACCCCACTCAGCCTTCCTGAAAACACTGGAGAGTATGAATGTCTCTCCAAATACCATCATATTGGGAGACTTCAACTACCCAAACATAGACTGGGAGCATTACTCAAGCCCCAACACCCTAGCCCAAAGGTTCCTAGAATTCATAAACTCAAATGCAATGGAACAACTAGTCACCACTTCCACAAGAGGAGATAATATACTAGACCTGATCATCACAAACATGGGGACACAATGCTCCACACCAGAAGTATACCTCTCATTGGTGAGATCAGACCATAAATTAATCTCACTGGAAATCCATATCCTGCCCCCTCCCCCAGCACAAAAGACCATAGTGAAGAATTTCTCAAAAGCCGACTTCACACTTCTTAAGACTGAAGTGGTATCCTTCAAGGCCCCTGGGCCAGTGGAAACCACAGCCCACACCGCTGAATCCTTTATAAATGCTTTCTACGGACACCTTCAAGAATGCATGGATCATGCAATCCCAAATAAAACCAAGACCCATTCCCCCAAAGGCAGGCGTCCTGTCTGCTGGACCCCAGCCATTAACAAGCTTTACAACAGGAGGAGGAAGCTACTACATGACAGAGGAAAATCCCCAAAAGGGAAGGCATCTCTGATCAGTACTAGCAAAAAACTACAATCACTCATAAAATTATCCAAGGCCAACTTTGAGAGAAAAATCGCAAAAGACACTAAAGACAATCACAAGGCCTTCTTTAGTTATGTTAGAAACCTGGGTGTAAACTCCCAGATATGCTCAGAGTTAGTCCAAAATGACAAAAAATACAATGAACACACAGACATTGCCAACATACTGGCAGACAGGTTCAGTGCAAATTTCTCCCCCCTCCCCCCCCCAAAAGGATAAATATCTATCCCAGCAGAGTATAGCCTCCCTGACATCTCAGATGCCCAGGTGAGAGCCGCCCTCTCCAAAGCTAAAAACACAGCATCAATGGGACCAGATGGTGTCCCGGGTTGCATGCTACATGAACTCCAAAAGGAACTAAACCCGCACATAAGGCTGCTGTTTAATCTTAGCCTTACTACAGGATACGTACCCAAAGAATGGCGCACAGCAACAGTGGTCCCACTCCACAAAGGAGGTGCTTATACGGATCCTGAAAATTACTGCCCCATATGCTTGACAAGCCTGGTCTGCAAAGCTATGGAGAGGATCATTATGGAACTCATAAACAAAGACATTGGGGACCTACAGACACTGGATCCTATCCAATTCGGCTTTGTCAAGGGCAGATCCTGCCTTTTGAACCTGGTCGACTTTTTTGAAACAGTCACTAAGGCCATTGATAAGGGTAAGGCAGTTCACACAGCCTACCTTGATCTTGCAAAAGCCTTCGACACAATACCCCACTCGGGCATCATAGACAAGCTCACCAGCTTAAATGTAAACCCATATGTCATAAGATGGGTTGCAAACTGGGTCAAGGACAGAACCCACAAGGTCAGAATTGCTGGAGCCATGTCAGACTCTAAGCCAGTCACAAGCGGTGTCCCAGAGGGCTCGGTCCTGGGACCCCTCTTGTTCGGCATTTATTTTTCCAAGGTGCAAGCAAACATAGGAGGATTGTGGCTGACAAAGTTCGCAGATGACTGCAAACTGGGCGACATAATTGATACTCCAGCGGACACAAGCATCCTTCAGAAAGGCCTCGTAGGAATGGATAACTGGTGACAGAGCCATGGCCTTAAACTGAACGCCAAAAATGTATAGTCATACCCTTTGGGAAAAACAAAGTACCCACAAATTACAACATAGGTGGTAATCCATTAAGTACAGAAGAAGTAATCAGTGACCTAGGGACCCAGGTTGACAGTAACCTCTCATTTGACACTCACATTGCCAAGGTGGTTAGGAAGACCTTCTATATTACCCACCTTATCATGAAAGGATTCACATCTAGATCAAGAGAGGTCATTGTGCCCCTATACTCTTCCCTTATCAGGCCAATAATTGAGTACAATGCCCCATTTGGGATGTACCTTACCCAACACCTGCAGCAGTTAGAAAGACCCCAAAAGTACCTCACCAAGAGGATCAAGGGTCTCAAACATATGTCATATGCTGCCCGGCTGAAGAAACTCCAGCTCTATTCAGTCACATACCACCTACTCAGAGGCGATCTATGCCTGACGTACAAGGCCATGTCCAATCCGGAATTAATGGACATGCTCCACCTCAGAAAATCCAAATCCACCAGAGCCACGAGAGCGAGAGATTTGAACCTCAACACAGAAATAAATAGGATGTGCTGGAGGGACAGATTCATAACCCAGAGGCTCCCTACACTCTGGAACAGAATCCCAGTCCATATTAGGCAGAGCCCCTCACTGACTCTCTTCAAGAGAAATCTTGACGAGTGGATGGGAGTTCATAGATTTACCCCGGGGTCATCTCTGTGTCACTACTACACAGAGGCACAGTAAACTAAACCCTAAATGGGCATAGTATTCTCATTCCAAGGGGTGGCGGAAGCCACACACACTCTGGCTAGGCTTATAAATGCCCTAGGGCAGATAGCCTAGTATGAACCTATGATCCTATGAACCTATATACATCACAGATACACACACCTCTGGGTTGTTACCACTGCACTAAGCATGACAGGCCATACATATACAACTACCATTATGCAAAACTGTCTTTTGGTTTGGTGTGTAGTTCAAACCACCCCCTCCCATATCCAGGAACCACACTTGGCTTCCCTGGGAACAGTGTGGGATATGAAGGTCTTCACATACGCCATTACAGTGGTTAACTCCAGGTACAGGAATATTGACTGGGGGAACTACTCAGGCCTCAACAACATCACCCTACAGCCACTACAATTTGTGAATCCATGTGCTATGGCAGAACCAGTCACCACAGCCACAAGGGGGAATACATATTGGACTTGATCATCACCAACATGGGGACTCTATGTTCCACACCAGTGGTAGACCACCATTGTTAAGATATGACCATAATCAACTTTCCCTGGACGTCCATATCCGATCCCCACACCCAGTCGAGGAAATCACTGCTAACAAAGTATTTCTCAAAAGCAGACTTTGCACTTGTGAAGACTGGGGTGGAATACTTCAAAGGCCCTGTGCTGGAGGATTATACAGTCCAATCTGCAGAATCCTTTACGAATGCATTCTATGAGCACCTGCAGGTTTTCATTGATCATGCTATCCCAAATAAAACCAAGACTCCTCCATAACAGGAGACCTGTCTGGTTGACACCAGCCATATGCAAGCTGTACAACAGAAGGAGTGAGCTAATATATAACAGAGCAATATCCCACAGAGGGAGGACATCTCTGAACAGTATTGGCAGGACACTTCAATCCCTCAAAATCATCACTTGCAAGTTTTGACATTGAAATTGCCAGACACTACAGATAAGGCTCCCCTCAGTCTGGAATTGAATCCCAATTAATGTTAGACATAGACCCTCGCCAACCCTCTTCCAGCAAACTCCAGCCACATGGATGTGACATTGCAAATTCAACCCCTGGGATCTCCACTGTGTCCCTGCTTGACAGAGATGCAGCAAACTAGCCTTAAATGGTGCCTTCTGTGACCAACATTACAGAGGCACAGTAGGCGACTGTACTGGGGAGGCAGACGCCAAATACACTCTGGCTAGGCTTATGTATTCCCTAGGGCAAACAGCCTAGTATCGACCTCTGCACCCATATGTTTATGATTGGGATGCACAATATTTGTTGCTGATAAACTGTTTGCAGGTCTTTATTGCCATAGCTTTCCTTGTTTCTATGAACAACTTGTGTATCTGGGGAAGATGTTTTATCATGGCAGGGTTCCAGTATATTACTTCTGTCTCTGTTGTCTTTTAACTGTGTGCACTGGGCAGATTGCTGTATTGTGGGAGGTTCCTGGCTTAACACATACAAATGCCAGATATGTGTGTCCGACTGCTATACTGAGACATGGCCTAAGTGTGTGAGCATGCCCAGTTCAGGCTTTCCATGGTTTGTTGCCTGACATATGTCTCATTTATCAAAGTATGTGAGCATGCCCAGTGTGACCTTTCCATATGTTGAGATCTGAGGTCCACTACATTTGTGGTTGTGTGTGAACTTGAACAATATTTGTCATTTATAGTGTGTGTGTTGGAAGTCATGTTGTGTTCTTACTGCCCAATGCTTTGTGTCTGAACCCAACAGGGATTATGCTGTGCCTGCAGGGTTTCCATGGGACAGTTTGCATACACTTGTCAGCATTCTTTCATACTAAACAAACACCGTATTATTGTCATAGTGTAGTGGTTTGGTCCTTTCACTCTGGTGCACAGTGTCCTGGGTTTGAGTCCCATCAATGCTTTATATATGCATACTGTGCACACCAGACTAAGGTATGACCATGTTGCATTTTGTTCAGCTATGGCCTACTTAAACCAGGCTTGTCCAACATTACTAGTGTATTCCGCAACTTGGGTGAACATTGAGAAACACTAGGCTATGTGCCCTAGGGCATTTCTAATCCTAGTCAGAGTGTGTTTGTCCTTCAACACACATTTTAACTGGAGTTTGCCATGACATTTTTCAAGGTTAGTATACTGTGCCTCTGTCTAACTGTGACATAAAAGTGATACCAAGGGTAAACCTACAATCTGCCATCCACTCATCAAGATTCCTCTTGAAAAGAGTCAATGAGGGACTCTCTGGCTAACCTGGACTGTGAATTTACTCAAGAGTGGAGGGAGCTTCTGGGTTATGGATCAATCACTAGAGCATGTCCTAATTATTTCAATGCTGAGGTTCAGGTCTCTCATGTGCATAGCTCAATGGGATTCAGATTTTACAAGGTGCAGCATGTGCATTGATTCCATGTTGGACATGGCTATATACATCAGGCAGAGATCGCCTCTGGGCAGGCAGTATGCCACTGTGTGGAGCTGCAGTTTGTTTAATCAGGCAGATTTGGGGTCTTTCCAGTTGCTGGAGGTGTCTGCTAAGGTACATCCCACAAGGGGCATTGTACTCAATTGTGAGCCTGATGAAGGATGACTGAATTGGCATGATGACTTCCCCTGATATAGATGTGATTACCTTCATGATTAGGTGGGTATATGAAATGTTTTTATAACCACTACAGCCACATGGTTATCAAATGTGAGATTTCTATCAACTTGTGTCCCCAGGCCTCTTATTACTTCTTCTGTACTTAATGGGTTACCACCTATGTGGTAATTAGTGGCCAATTACTGTTTTTCCAAAGGGGATGACTATACTCTTTTTTGTGTTTAGCTTGATGACATGGCTGTGGCACCAGTTGTCTGTTTCTATGAGGCCCTTTTGTAGGATACTTGTGTCAGCTGGAGGGTCAGATATGGTGCCCAGTTTGTAGTCATCTGCAAACTTGTTCAGACACAGTCCTTCCATGTTGGCCTGTACCTCTGAGAATTATATACCAAACAGGGGGGTCCCAGGACTGAGCCTTGTGGGATGCCAGTTGTAGCTGGTTTGGACTCTGACATGGCTCCAGCATTTCTGACCATGTCAGTTCTGTCCTTGAGCCAGTTTGCAACCCATCTAGTGACATAGGGGTTAATATTTAAGCTGGTGAGCTTATCTATAATGCCCATGTGGGGTATTGTATGGAAGGCTTTTGCAAGGTCCAGGTAGGCTGTGTGGACCACCTTCCCCTCATCAATGGCCTTGGTGACTGTTTCAAATGACTCAACCAGGTTTAAGGGGCAGGATCTGCCCTTAAGAAAGCCACACTGGGTAGGGTCCAGTGTCTGTAGGTCCCCAATATCTTTATTTCTGAGGTCCATGATGATCCTTTCCATAGCTTTGCAGACCATGCTAGTCAGGATTCTGGGGTGATAGTTTGCATGATCCATTCAGGCACCACCTTTGTGGAGAGGGACCACTGTTGCTGTACACTGCTGTTTGGGTACATATCCTGTGGTAAGGCTGAGATTGAGCAGTGGTTTTATTTGGTGTTCAATTCTTCTTGGACTTCATGTTGGATGCAGCCCAGGACACCATCTGGTCCCATTGATGCTGTGTGTTTTGCTTTAGGGATGCTGGCTGTTACCTGAGCATCTGCGATGTCAGGGGGCCAGCACTCTGCTGGGATAGATATTTGGCCTTTTGGTGGGGGGGTGGAGAAGTTTGCACTGAACCTGTCAGGTCGGATGTTGGCAATGTCTGTGGGTTTGGTGTATTGTTTGTCATTTTGGACTAATTCTGAGCATATCTGGGAATTCCCACCCAGGTTCCTACCATCAGTGAAGAAAGCCTGTTGATTATCCTTAGTGTCCTGTACAATTTTTATCTCATAGCTGGCCTTAGAGGATTTTATGTGTGGCCATAGTTATTTGTCATAATACTGATCAGTGATGCCTTCCCTTTTTGAGTTTTTCTCTATCATGTAGTAGCTTCCTCCTTCTCTTGCTTGGTTTGTTAATGGCTGGGGTCCACCAGACAGGATGCCTGCCTTTGGAGGATTGGGTCTTGGTTTTATTTGGGATTGCATAGTCCATGCATTCCTGAAGGTGTTCATAGAATGCATTCATAAAGGGTTCTGAGGTCTGGGCCATATTTTCCACAGGCACAAGGGCTTTAATGGATTCCACCTCAGTTTGGAGGAGTGCATAATTTGCTTTACACATGTTTTTCACTGTGGTTTTCTGGCCAGGGACTGGGGTCAGGATGTGAATATCCAGTGAGATTACTGTATGGTCTGATCTTACCAGTGAGGGATACACTTCTTGTCTTGGCCATAGAGTCCCCATGTTGGTGATTATCAGGTCCAGTATGTTTACCCCTCTTGTGAGAGTGGTGACAAGTTGTTCCATAGCATTTCGGTTTATGAAGTCTAGGAACCTTTGGCCTAGGGTGTTGGTGCTAAAATAATGCTCCCAGTCTATGTTTAGGTAGTTGCAGTCACCCAATATAATGTTGTTTGGAGGGACCTTCATATTTTCATGTGGTCTCAAGTAGGCCAAGTGGGGTTCCTGGATTTAGGAGGGTGGTCTGTAACAGGCTACGAACTGGAAGGCAGTTTTAGCCACTGTTACTTGCACATGGATAGTCTGTGCTGCTTCATGCTGTGGCACCAACCTGGGGGTGTGGGTATCCTTGGCAGTTATTGATAGTCACCCACCTTTTGTAGTTTGTTCCATGTTTTGGGGCTGTAAAGCATGGTATGAGGTGTAACCTGGTAGTGCTAGGGTGCTCTTGGGAGCCTTGAACCAGGTTTCTGTTACTGCACAGATATCAACATTCTCCATGCTGAGGAGAGTTTGGACTGCATGCACCTTGCCGTTTAGACTTCTGGCATTGGGTAGCATTACTTCTAGTTTCGTATCCCTTGTGATACCTATGGAGGTGGGTTTGTGTTTTGAGCCTTACCTATTCAAGGCACTATGGGGATGACAACAGCCTGTTCCAGTATCCAAAAGGCCAGGGGTGATAGGTGCAAGCCATCCATAGCAGAGCATCGTGTCTTGCTCAGCATGTCATCCCAGGCTGACAGGCATTGGATCCCCTTTGACTAACAACAATACTTACGACAATTGTTGTAACTGATCATCTTGTCTTCATATTGTGGCATCATGCTTGGTGAGGGTAGGATGTTACTCATGGGTCATCAAGTTTGCATATACTACATGGTGTTACATTGCTTAACACATGGCAATTATGTCTCAGGTGGTGCTGCAGGGCTGCCTATGTTGGATGCAGATACTACACTCCCTGTACATGTTTGAAAGCAGGTTGTGTCAACTTAGGCATCCCTTTTAATATATGTGTGAGTCAGGGAGAGGAATCATTTCCAGGGTTCCTACTGAGCCAGTGTATGTGCTATGCATTGCCTCTTTGCCAAGGCCAAGGCATACTGGGCACGCCTCCTTCTGCCTACAGGGGTAGGCTCAGGTTGTTCCTCCTCCGAGTCAATCTCTGCCTGTGATGGCCTTGGAAATGGTGGGGGGCTGTTTGGGCCGGGCCTATGCTGGTCCTGCTGGAGCTGTTTTTGCAGAATCATATTATGTAGCATAGCACATACCATGACAATTTGGGTACATGTAGTTGGTGAGTACTGCAAGGCTCCACCAGATGTGTCCAGGCACTGGAACTGTGACTTGAGCAGCCAAAACACATGCTCTATTACATTACGTGTTTGTGCGTGTTCCTCATTATGGCATTCCTGTTCTGGTGTGTGTGCATTTCTGATGGGTGTCATCAGCCACAGCTCCAGTGAATAGCCAGCATCCCCCAATAGGTGACCATGTGGGATGTCCCCATTGGCAAATGTCTGGTACAGCTATGTCAGATGCCAGATATGGGAATCATGGTAGCTTCCATTCATTATTATGCCCTGGGCATCACACACAACCTGGCAGTTGATGGAGGGGAAGCCCTTGCAGTTAATGTAGGCCCTACCCCACTCACCGGCTGGTGCTTTGATGCGTATATGCGTGCAGTCTATTGCACCCACTACCTCAGGGTATTCCACTATTTGCCGGAAGAGATGCATATTGCTGGCCAATACCTCACGGGAATTGGGGAAATATACATGATCACCGACATGTGCTGACAAGGCATCCTGGAACTGGTGCATTACCCTGGATGCTGATGCCTGTGATATCCCCATCATATCACCAGTTGGTCTCTGGAAGGTACCTGTTGCTAGTATTCTTAGGCCAACACTTACATTGGTTTCCACTGGGATGGGTTCCCCTCTGTTGGTTCTGTGTGTGAGGCGTGGCCTGCACAGCTCAACAATTTGCTGCAGGAGGTCTCTGTCCACTCTATAGTGCTCCACTATCTCCAGCTCATGTAACCCCTGGTAGGTGACCCTGGGCCTGTACACTCTTCTCCGTCTCCTCACTGTGGGTTGTCCAGCAGCATTTACATCGGCATTACCCTCAGCATGTTGCTTATATCGCCTTATAACAGATATGGCATCCCCTAGCATTTTTTGTCTGAGTGAATCTTTTTCAGTTTTCACTTCTAGTAGCTTACTCCAGTGTTGCAGTGTCTCTTGAGAGACACATACTGCACTGTTGTTTGCAGAGTTTTCAGTGCTGGGCTGGGCTACTGTTCTGCCTGTGTAATTGCCTGATTCTGATTGTTTTCACCTGCTAGCTCTGCTAGTATTCCCTGGTAGCTTCCTACAATTTATTGTGCTTCCTTTTTCCTGTCTGTTTCTTCAGGGGGGAGCGACGCGCATACAGGGGCACACACGCGTACAGCAGCTAAATCGCACGCACACATGCTTAGATGGACTACAAATTGCTTATTCGGGTTAAAACGCGCGCACACTAGCGCAAACGTGCTTACAAGTCTTTAAACAGGCTTCTACATGCTTACTCTGGCATAAACGAGTGCACTCACGCTTACACGCGCGCACTCCATCTTACTCGGGCTTCCCAGCGTGCACACACACGCATGCACGCTCGTCAAGAAACTTTGGTGTTATCCACAGTGTACACCTTCCATTTCTTGGCTTTCCCATGTCTACCTGTTGACACACCTCTTTCCATGATGTCTAACTGACAGCTTTCACATCCCACTCTGCTCCAATGAGCTTCATTTCTTTCATACATACCCCCCTGTGATGTCACCTATCTCCTACTCTGTTACTCCCCCTTATCCTACTCCTACACTCCAGGGAATGTGCTCATATGCTATGTAAAAGTGCGATTCACTATCCTAACACTCATTTACATAGGATTGCCTACTAATACTTAGTTACATGTCTTACACTGAGCTTCCCCCCTTAGCAACCCCTACTCGGTGGCCATGTTGTTTTCAGCCTGCTATTCCCTTACATTGTAAATTGATGGTTTGCATAAAACCCACGTTTATGGGTTTTAAATATTTTTCCGTTTTTTTTTTAGCGCAGCCCATTTGCGCGGCGCGGCGCTCCGCTACGTTTAAACATTTTTATTTTAATTTTGCATGGAGGTACATTGCCAGTGGCCACATATTTGGCCATTGGCATGCTTCCTGGAACATATGCAACCTTTATTTGGAGCTGACAAGGCTCCATTGTGCTATTTGCAGAACGGTACTCAGTTGTCAGCTGAGCACATTTCTGCAGATAACACGGCTCTTACACAGACAGGTTTGTGCTTCCTGGATCGCAAAATTACCTCATTTGCATGCCTTTCAGCTGCAAGTGAGATAATTTGCATATCCAAGCCCTGTCCGTGTAAGACTCATTTTAGGAGCTCTCTTACACGCCCCTGCAGGCTGTTCGTGGATCGTTCATCGGACATGATGGCTGCATGGAGTCTTACACTACTCTTAGACTCTGTGCAAGCCATTGTGAATCCGGCCCATTACCTTAGATGTGTTTCATTATTTAAAAGTCAAACATCCTATAATACCCAAGTTTTTTGGAATTTCAAAAATTCATACTTATATACAAGACCCACTATTCAGACCAATTGTGGCTGTGGCAGGTTCAGTTACTAAGCCTTTTGTGAAGTATGTTGATTATCAGTTGTAGTCCTTATTCTAGACATGTTCACATATACTTAGAGATTCTTGGGACTTCCTTGAGAAGGTTCACAATCTACGTTGTACAGGAAATGATTTATTAGTGATTTTGGATGTAAGAAATTTATTTACAGTCATTCGTCATTTGTATTAAGATTTGGGTGTAAAGCATCTAATGAAACAAGACTGATTTGTGATTTCATGGAAACTGTGTTAATGAATAATTATATTCAGTTTGATGATGAATATTACAAACAATGTTCGGGAGTAGCAATCAGCGTAGCATGCACCCCTGTTTATGCCAATGCAGTTCTCCTTAAATGGGAAGTGAATACTTTGTCATGGAGCTTTTTAAACATTGTAAATGTTTCCTGCATTTTTTGGATGACATCTTTATGGTTTGGAGTGGAACATGGACATGGTTGGATCGTTTTGTTTTTGATTTGGGATGGTCTACTAATTTCTTAGAATTTAAATATGATGTTGACATTAGTAACATTCATTTCTTGGATCTGGCTATACATAAAAATGATTATGGGGAGCTGATCACATCTATTTACAGGAAGCCCACTTATTATAATTTTTTGTTATCCTTTAAGAGTAATCACCTATATTATCAAATAAGAGGGGTGGTTAGAAATCAATTTGCTTGGGCATTTAGATTGATTTCGAAGTACTCTGAGTGTGTTGCTTACTTTGATATCTATAACACTGTTTTTTGGAATGGGCTTACCCAGTTTCTTTGATTTCTACAATTAGATCAGAGGTTTGGTCAGTGAAAAATAGTAAATATGCTCCCGTTTTTATAAACGGTTCACCCACACCTGTTTCCCAGGACCAAGTGTACAGTGGGGAACACAGAGTTTCTGGACAGGACAAATCCACTCTGAACAACTGCAGTTTAGTTATCCATTACACATTAGACTCTGTTGAGATCAAAAACATTATTTTTAAACACTGGAATATTTTACAAGGTGATGACATCTTGTGTGATTGTTTTGAAAAGCCCCCTCCCCCCCCATTGTGCTTTTAAGAACAGACCCCATTTAAAGAAATTATTAGAAAACCATGTGGTGGCAAAGGAAGGGGGAGATATTAAAACTTTTAAATGTGGAAAGTGCAAACAGTGTTCATTTATTGAGATTAATTACAATGACCCTTTGTAGGACAACATTTGTAAATGGGTTACTCCTGATTGTTATCTTTGTTAAACTAAAAAAGTCGTTTATCTTGCTAAATGTCATAGTTATCCAGCATTTCATGTTGGAAAAAATGACAATTCTTTAAATAGACGTATATATCAATATTTATACAGTAACCACAAAAAGCACCTTGGATCCAAGGATGTTGTCACGAACAGTTTAATAGCACACAGAAATGAACACTGAATGAGAATAATGCTGACAATGTTGCACAACACATTTTCGTCCTTAACTTCATCAGATGAAATCCCCCAAGTGAACTCACCTTATATACATAAGCAATTAGAAAACATCCAATAGTAATACAGATCTAATTAAAAGGCAATTTTAAAAAATAATAAAATAAAGAAGCACTGCTGTGACATGTCATACCCAATAGATAATGTAAAACTGAATATACCTATGAATATAAATATGGGATTGCTGAAATAAAACATGTAATATGTACAATATCTTGAACCTATCCTGTTATAAAACAAATATAAAATACATGTAAAATACATCACAATACACAAAGAAATGTAAAATGATGAGTTAATGGACCTGTACTTATAACTTAGCAGACCTCAGTTTCAAAACTGGAATGAGGGATATCATTCCATTAAGACCTGGTGGTCTGTTAGCCTCTAATATAATTTGCCAATATAGTTCTCTATATTCTACAAATGTTTCCCACATCCCACCTCTGGGGTCAACGAACACAGTTTCTAAAACAAAAAACTTAAACACTGCTGATTTACATGTAATAGTATGTTTGTATAGTGCATTGTTTTCTTTTTTAGTCCTAATGTCATAAAGGTGCTCATAAATTCTTTGCATGAGCTTCCTTTCACTTTTCCCAACATAAAATGAATCACATTTTGTACAAGTAACTAAATATATAATACCTTTAGTATTACAATTTACAAAGGTACCTAATGTTAATTTATTTTGCCTACTTGGTAAATATAATGACTCACCTAAAATAAGGTATGAACAATAACTACACCTTCCACATTTAAACAAACCTACTTTCTTTTTAGTAACATTTTCAAATATTCTTTCATTCGTCCCTCTCTAATATATTCTTAATATTGTTACCCCTCCTATAAATAAATTTCAATTAGTTGCCAAAAATGTGATTTAAGTCGGATAACCTGGCAAAACTTTTCCATTCTTTGTCAGTAACCATTTTAACTATTCCTGACTGCCCATCATAGGTAGTAATGATATCTGAATTGTAATTGACACCACTATTTACGTTACTTACTTCTTCTCGTACACTAGTTTCACCATTACCTAGAATGGGTGCAAACTTACCCCTTCTCTCACCAGTAACTTCACTACATATCTGGTCAAATAATTCATCCGGATAGCCTCTGTTTAAAAATACACTTTTCAATATTTCACATTCACTATTGTAAATAGTGTCTTCAGAAGTCATTCTACTTAGGCGTACTATTTGATCCTTCATCACACTTCTCTTCTGGTGAGGTGGATGTGAGCTAGTGTAGTGTAAATATGAGTTCGAAAAAGTTTCTTTTCTATATATTTTAGACTTAAAACCATCCTTGGTCTTTATAATATTTACATCCAAATAATTTAACTGTTGATTATTAAAATTATGTTTAAATTTTAAAAAATAGTCATTCCGTTAAGAAATTCAATAAATACGTTAAAATCATCCTCATTTCCTTTCCATAAGAAACATAAATCATCTAAAAATATTGCATAAAATGTCCAAAAATGACTAAAAACAGAAGTTGATAAATATGTGTTTTCCCAATATGTCATAATAATATTAGCATATGTAGGAGCACAGTGTGCCCCCATGGCAACTCCCCTACACTGCTTAAAATATTCTCCTTCAAAAAATATAAAATTGTTTTTTAATACTACCTCCATTAGGACCAAAACTATTCTAAAATCATTGTGTGTAATTCCTTTAAATCCCACTAACACTTCTTCAAACCATTCAAGACCTATGTCATGAGGTATACTAGTGAATAAGTCTACGACATCCAAGGTAGCAAATGCCAAATCTTCAGAATAAAAAAATTTGTCTATCTTTCTCAAAAAGTCCCAAGAGTCCTGTAATATATAAGTGCTATCCATAAGTACTTTCTTCACATTATTATTAATAAACTTTGCTAATGGTGCTGTAATAGAACCCTCAGCAGAGACTATTGGTCTTAAAGGTGGATCTTCAATATTTGTATGCACCTTTGGTATGCCGAAAATTGAAGGAAAAGTAGGTTTGTTTAAATGTGGAAGGTGTAGTTATTGTTCACACCTTATTTTAGGTGAGTCATTATATTTACCAAGTAGGCAAAAGAAATTAACATTAGGTACCTTTGTAAATTGTAATACTAAAGGTATTATATATTTAGTTACTTGTACAAAATGTGATTCATTTTATGTTGGGAAAAGTGAAAGGAAGCTCAAGCAAAGCATTTATGAGCACCTTTATGACATTAGGACTAAAAAAGAAAACATTGCACTATACAAACATACTATTACATGTAAATCAGCAGTGTTTAAGTTTTTTGTTTTAGAAACTATGTTCGTTGACCCCAGAGGTGGGATGTGGGAAACACTTGTAGAATATAGAGAACTATATTGGCAAATTATATTAGAGGCTAACAGACCACCAGGTCTTAATGAAATGATATCCCTCATTCCAGTTTTGAAACTGAGGTCTGCTAAGTTATAAGTACAGGTCCATTAACTCATCATTTTACATTTCTTTGTGTATTGTGATGTATTTTACATGAATTTA
This sequence comes from Protopterus annectens, assembly GCF_019279795.1. Classification (NCBI taxonomy): domain Eukaryota; kingdom Metazoa; phylum Chordata; order Ceratodontiformes; family Protopteridae; genus Protopterus; species Protopterus annectens. The sequence continues at coordinate 698,027,638 of NC_056739.1, forward strand.
CATGCATTTTATATTTGTTTTATAACATGATAGGTTCAAGATATTGTACATATTACATGCTTTATTTCAGCAATCCCATATTTATATTCATAGGTATATTCAGTTTTACATTATCTATTGAGTATGACATGTCACAGTAGTGCTTCTTTAATTTATTTTTTTTAAATTGCCTTTTAATTAGATCTGTATTACTGATGGATGTTTTCTAATTGCTTATGTATATAAGGTGAGTTCACTTGGGTGATTTCATCTGATGAAGTTAAGGACAAAAACGTGTTGTGCAACATTGTCAGCGTTATTCTCATTCAGTGTTCATTTCTGTGTGCTATTAAACTGTTCGTGACAACATCCTTGGATCCAAGGTGCTTTTTGTGGTTACCAGTGACTTTTTGCACCTTCCGTTTGTATTTGAATATTTATACAGTATTTTTAAGATCGATGAAAGAAAGTGCTTTGGCTACACACGTAGAACATTGTGGGGGTTTAAACACTTTTAAATTTTATATATTGAAAAGATTGGAGAGTGGTAACTTTTCGAGTGACTGGCAAAATCATTTACTATTTAAAGAACTAATAGGGCAGTTAAGACTGGACGCTACGATTAGTTCAGGTTTAAATGAGGCTACTTCAGTTAGCAGTGTGTGTTAAAACACAAAGCCTCTATTTTGTGATATATTGTAGTAATGGTAAAGTTACCTTTGATATCTGGTTTTGGCTTTAACAGAGTCACTAAGATAATTGGTGGGATGATGTTACATTGTTACATTGTCATAGTGATGTAATTTCCTGGTTTTACAACATCTATATATGGGGGTCTTTTGTAAGTTTTATATGATTTTACAAAAAGCTTTTATGGATGGTTCTGATAATGTCTATTAGTTTTTATATAAAAGTGCTTAACCTCAACCTTTATTATTAAAGTTACATCTCACTACATCCTGGTCAGTACATTTTTGTGGGTTTTTTGGTTTTCAACATTCTGTTAGGAATGTATGCATGGTAAGGATATATTAATGGGAATACGCAATATATGGGGACATACCTTCAGATGCAACATGTATTATGACACATAGTAAGCTACTGGGACACCAACAGGCAGGCCAGTGATCATTTTTTTGACAGGTCTGTCACTTCCCTGTGATAGGGTGGGTGGGAGAACATAGCAGCCTGAATGCTCAATGTATGTGTATAAGGAAGCATCTAGAAATGCTATAAATGATTTTCATTACTATTAGCAATGTAACCATACACCAGCCTGCTGGAATCAAAACTATATGTAGCTATAATATTACTAGTATATACATACCTCTGTGACTGGAAAGCCATTCCGGATACCTCCAAAATGTCACCTGTTTTTCTTCTCCTCAATTACCCCAGCAGCTGAAAAGAACAGAAGAAAAGAAAAATGTCCATGAATAAACTGTCATGCATTTGGCTGATTAGTTAAAACCACATTACAGTACAATTCATCTGCCATGAGTACTTACTGTAGAATTCAGAAGCACTTTCCTTAACCACCTCTTCCTACTGGTGAAGAAAGTCGAGATGGCACCTGTTCAGACTGCTCTACTGATGCCTGCACTGCCTATCAATGTGGTTGATGCAGGCAGCATCACTCATCACCCTGGCAAGGCAGTACCAGCCTCCATCTTGTACTGGACACTCTCATAAGAGGTCTCCAGCAGGTTTGTCTTCTTTGCAGAAAGTAGAGAAAGATCTCTAACTTTTTACTGCATTACCTAGAGCCCTGTCATAATCAGCACCCTTAGAAGCCACGGCCATTTCAAAGTTCACAATCATAAGGAAAACACTAGTAGACTGATGTCCACATATGTTGAAAGTGTCACATGATATGCATTGTTAGGTAACAAGATAGCTTAACAGTGGTTAATGCCACTATATAATGTATAATAAACAAATAGCATGCCAGGGTGGGGCATGGAGTGTGCAAGAAATGATGACCTGATTAAATGTATCATGTACATCCCCCATCTCACCCCATGATTACACTATAGTGCCTCTAGTGACTGCAAAATGTCTTAACACGTCTGTATCCATGTAGGGGTCAGTGATCTGCCCAGGCATGTACAATGTGCTTTGCAATCCATTATGTGTGCACATAGTCAAGTGCAGGCCTCATTGTGCAGCCTTGGTCTGGTATGTTTTGAGTAAATGTGTAGTTTAGAGACACTTAATTGTAATTGGCTTGTTAGTGTAAATGCAGCACTATGAGTCTTGAAACTGAGGGGTGAATAGAACCACAGTCTTTGTAGTGCCCATCACACTACAGAAACAAATCACCAGGACAAGGAATAGGAGACCATATAGAATGCTTCATAGATGGTTCACAGAGCTACCAACTGCTGTGCTAAGTGTAGAGGGGACAGTGGCATGGGGTGAGAAGGTGTAGGTAATATTACTGTTGTCATGATGATGTGGTATAGGGGTTGACCATCATCTGACTGCTGAGAGGGGGCAGGGTCCTCAAGAGGCTTTCTACTGTGCTTTGCCATATATTTTCATAGTGCTTCACTAGCTGCAGAATGAAGTAGCTTTGATGGAAGGAGGAGACACAGACCATAAGTGGGAATGGACGTGGTGACTGAGTTTGGAAATGTGTGCTTCTGCTTTTGAAGGGAGATGACTTTTGCAGAAAAGGTGGTGCATTACACTTAATAAATAATGACAATGATTAGTTTTCTTTTACTTCAAAAATATGTATTGCTTCACATTTGTCTTATTCTGCCAATGCCTCAGGTTAATGGAACTAATACTTTAAAATTGTTCCTGATTGTCCCTGATTATTTCTGGATTTATCCCTGATTATGTTGAGATTTCTTTCTGATTCATTGAGAGCTATGGGGCCACCCCATGGGTTGAACAAGACATACTCAGGGATGCCTTGCAGTGGGGTTCACCCTTCTGTTGTGTTGAATGCCTAAAATGCCAGGGTACACACAACACTAGACAGTGGTCATAATGTTACCATACCTGTTGTTTATTTGAAGGATTTTTTTCATGGATGGGAACAGCAACATAGGTAACACATGTCACAGACAACTACTGTGGGGGATGGACAGGGTCCAAGAGCAGATGGCTGTAGCCATCTACATGTGTGGTGTAAGGGTAAATGTGGGATCAGGTGGGGGCATGCCACATGCTACATGATCCATAAGTATGGATTTTGTGCCGCACGCAAACACACCTGCAGCCATCTATAGACAGCTACGCCTCAGTATAAATCTAATGCAGTGGCTTGTTCCTCTGTGTGAATCAGTTGTTGAAAAGTCTGACCTCAATCTACACCATGGGGTGAGTGACTATTTCGATGGCAAATATCAGTAGCCAATTATTTACTGTATGCATGTCTTCATGTTAACAGAATGAGATGGCTCTTAAACAGGGTAAAAGAATAGATAAAATTTCCTAGGCAGAAAATTATGTTCTGCTCAGGCTGTCTGTGAAGATTGCTGGCAGAGACTCCTAAATGACAAGAAACAAAAAGTTAATTCCTTAATACCTTTCAACTGTCCGGATTTTCAAAGAATGTCCAAAATTTTGCCTCGTATTTCTGGTCTGTTCCTTATAAAATGTGAGGTTTTCTGACAAATTGCCAAGAACTCTAGTCCTTAAATAATAATAACATACGTGTGAGTTTAATACTTCATATCCTTCAGAAAGCACGTGCTAACAGAAATCCTGTTATTCTCTATCTTTCTAAGTTTGTAACAAAAATATTTGAAACTTGTCCTTATTTTGTCCTCCTATTATTATAAGCTTTGTCCAGATTAATTTCACTAAGTGCTTAAGGGGTATGGTTCCTCTGAGCTCTTTACCAGGCTTCATTAGCCTTTACAAGTAATGTTTGGTAGTATCAGGGTTGGTATTGCTCTGTCTTTATCAGTTTGTGCCAAAAGATGTTCATGTATGATCAGAATGCTCACTGGATATCGTTTTCCTTTACTTCTCTGATGCTTGTAAAGACGTGACTGGTAGTTGTTGGACACAAAATTTCTAGCTAATGGTAAAAAAAAAATCTTTCTTAATTTATCTTGTAAATGTTGCAAAATAGGCTGCATTTAAAAAGAACCAATGTAGTTTGCTATTTCAAGTTCAGAGGCTTCTAACACTCTTACCCATCTTTCTCTACAACATCCTTAAAATGCATTCGCAGCTCTGATAGATTTTTGCTTAATAAAAAACTGTGACTCAGAAAATATATTTGTGGTCTGACTGTTTAAACCATTTCTTTTTGTTTGCTTGCAGAGCATAGCTTCCTGTTTTATATCTATGTGTCCTTGTGAAACTTCAGTTTCTATGACACCATCCAGTGAAGATGATTTTCTAGTATTATATAATCACTGTATAACATAATGAAGTCTAGTCAGTCCTGAGGCTTTATCTAAGATGAAACACAGACCCCGGGATTCATAAAGCTTGCGCCAGGTGCAGGCGTAGCGTAGGAGGAATAACGCCAGATATGGTCATCGAGCGATTCAGGTATGATCCAATACCACGTGCACTACCGGTGTACGCCAGAACTGCGCAGCCCTCGGCATAGGTATGCTAATCACCCCATGCGCAGTGTCACACCATGCAAATGAAGGCAGATAGTGATTCATGAAGTGGTGCAGGTGTAGCGTAAGCCCATGGAAATGTAAACCAAAAAAAACGGTTTACATTTTCCCAAACAGAACATCGGAGCGATGGAAGCGGACAAGACTCATGTATTACAAAGTTAACATATGCCAATGGCTAAATACACAGCCGATGGCATAAGAAAAGATGCACAACACCTAAAAAACAACATTTAATGTCATGTCCACAGTAACGCACAGTACAACCGCAGGGCATGTGTGCGCAAACTGGAACATAAAGAAAATATATAAAAATGTCATAAAATCGCAATGTAATACAAAGCAGGTTTACACCATAATACACAATGGTAGGCATGGAACACCACAACCAAGGTGCAAGGATTGCTAAGGGCCTGCAACAGTGTTCGGTGTGGTAACTATGAATTAGTAGTCAATGTCATGCAAATGAGGCAGATAATACTGAATCGCAAATGTCCCTCCGGATGAAGGTTGAACCATAGGGCACAGCGCTATAATACCGAGGAGTGGCTCAGAGGAGATACATGACATCAGCACAGGGGTGTGCCACCATAGCAGCAAGGACATTGGAGCAATGCAAATCTGGCCTGGCCATTGCTAAGCAAAGCTGCAGGACAGGAGTGGGGAGGAAGGTATAGAATCATTTAGTTGAGAGCACACATGGTGCCCAAAAGCACATGTGTACGGGGATGAAAACATGCCCAAAACCCAGTAAGCTGATGCACGCAGCGTGAACAATAACACAAACAGGAAGGTCAGGGGAAGAAAAGAAGGAAATGCTGAAGTAGGGTAATTGGCGTACTAATGAGCAATCAACACCAATCAACTCACAGCAGCCAATTGATGTCAGCTGTCAAGTCTGCTCGCAGAAACCTGCAAAACAGGATAGGGGAGGCATCGGAATGCAAAGAAAGGAGGGGAGACATTGGATTGCAAAGATAGGAGATCTGTCATAGCAGAGCAAAGCAAACCGACGTAGACCGGCAAAAGCACACATTACGCAAGATACGCCAGGTCTAGGAAAGTACAAATGAAAGCAGGCTGCTGGATGCATGCCAGAAAATGGTAGTTGGAACATGCAGAAATGTAAAGGGAAGGTCAAGAGGTAATCCACAGCAGCCAAATGTAATTCAACACCAAAGGCACCACAATTGTAGTTCCAGTAGTAAAACACATAAGATACCCTGTAGCTACGATCGTACATACACACCCTATGACATCATCGGTGTTCACAGCACAATAGTATAAAGTGTGAAAGCACCCTACACACACCTGTGAATTCCCAAACACTGCACCATAGGTGTAAACACATGGGGAACTTTTAAAATGTACATGTTGGGAGCTGCCATAGCTGTGATTCATCAGCATGTGTTAGAGACTGACGGTGTTGTGGAGGATGATGCCAACAACCACCACAGGCCCCGGAGGAGGAGAAGAGTGTTCAGACCAAGGGTAACCTACCAGGGGCTACATGATCTGGAGATAGTAGAGCATTACAGGGTGGACAGGAGCATCTTACAGCAAATAGTGGAGCTGTGTCAGCCATGCCTGAGAACCAGAAATAACAGAGGGGAACCCATCCCAGTGGACACAAAGGTATGTCTAAGCATGCGAATACTAGGCACAGGTACCTTTCAAAGGCCAACTGGAGATATAATGGGGATCTCACAGGCATCAGCATCAAGGGTACTACACCAGTTCCTGGATGCCATGTTACCACATGCCAGTGAGCATATATACTTCCCCTGAACTCAGAAGGAGTTGGCCAGCAATATGCGTCACTTCCACCATGTGGCACACTACCCAGAGGTACTGGGTGCGATAGACTGCACGCACATACAAATCAAGTCACCACCCGGTGAGCATGGTAGGTGCTACATAAACTGCAAGGGATTCCACTCCATCAACTGCCAGGTCATGTGCAATGCCCAGGGCATTATCATGGATGTGTGTGCTGGCAGCCCTGGAAGCTACCAAGACTCCCATGTCTGACATGCCTCACAGCTGTATCAGGTATTTGTCAGGGGGGACATCCCACATGGCCACCTTATGGGGGATGCTGGCTATGCACTGGAGCCATGGATGATGACTCCCATCAGAAATGCACACACACCCATACAAGACTGCCATAATGAGGCACACACACAAACCAGAATCATCATAGAGAGTGTGTTCGGGATGCTGAAATCATGGTTCTGGTGCTTGGACACATCTGGTGGAGCCTTGCACTACTCTCCAGGCATGTGTGCCCACATCGTCATAGTATGTGCCATGCTACATAATATGATCCTGCGGAAACAGCTGCAGCAGGGGCAAAATGGTGAAGGCCCTCATAGCCCACCGCAATTGCCAAGACCATGACAGGCACAGAGGGATTCAGACCATGAACATAACGTGCCAGCCCCAGTAGACAGATGGAGGCGTGCCCAATATGCCTACGCCTTGGCAAAGAGGGAAAGTATAGCACATACTCTGACAGTGTAGGCCCCTACAGACTGACACACCTCTCCACCTGCACACACAGTAAAATGGATGGCACACAAGCACGACCACCTGTAAATTGTAATGTATAGGTGGCCCACTGTGTGAATCCTACATAGGCAGCCCTCAAACATTGTACACACAACAGCTATTAGAACAAGGAATGTCAACACCTGAACAGTACATGTGCTTATCAGCATATGGTGGTGCTGTGTGTATAGGTTCCCAGGTACATCGGTAGGTACATGGCCGATTGTCAGAGGCCATACACCAAATGGGGCAAACAGTGTCCGCTGTTGCCACAACATCAAGTAACCAACTGTCGCGTAGAGGAGCAGAGGCAATCGTGGGAGCACATGTGTGTAAGCACTGTTCTGCACACACTCAGCACAGAGTCCCTGCTGCGTTAATGAGGGTCTCCACATAATATAATCATGGATGTTGTGTCAAGGCATGGGGTGTACCCATGACAGGTATTCGTCACCCCAGCATGCTCCACCCATGGTCGTTTGAAGGTGTAGCACGGTATTGTGTGTGGCTCACTGAGATATACATACCCAATGCTGGAGCACATCCAGTAAACATCACATGGACATACCATTAACTGGACTCATCAATATGTAAACTAACTGAGTTACCCATGTGAGTGCAGTATGGAGTAACAACCATAGTATACTCCGCGTACAAAACGACATAACACGTGTAAAAATCCCAGATGGCAATATGTTAAATGCAGTGACCGTCGTGCATGTTCCCGGTCCCACGTCCTGCAAGGGATGTAACGTAATCCCAAAGGCACGAGTAATGCATGTCGGATGCAGGTCAGCAGATTATGTTTAGCACATGTTACCGGGAATATGCATTGCCCACTGCTGGTAAACAACGTTTAAATATGACTATATGGATATGAGCGAAACAGGGATAAGCTATTCCGAATATCATGCAGATCATGGTCAATGATGTCCAGAACTGGTGAAACCAGCATTATTCACCCCTGTACTAATAGCGCCTGCTCTGAAGGGTAAAACGACCACTGCCAGGTGTAGAACACGCAATCATGTATCGAATCACCTAACACTATTGCTGGGCAAGATGTACCTATGGTAGGGTTGCCACCTCTTCAAATGACTAATGTGGGACATACGTCAGATGTCTGCAGGCCGACACATACACCTGGCCAGTACGAAAAGCAGAACTGCACTGTTTTGCCTAGATAAAAGCTCATTCTTGTAATGTTGACTTACTTATTCTGTTTGTTGGTTCAGATACAGAATAACTGTTTTATGTGATTATTACATCAACTATAGGAAATAAGTATGTTCTAAAATCACAGGACATTTGCCATGTTTACAAATATTTTGCAGGACACAACTGCTCAAAGAGGGACTGTCCCTCACAGAGTGGGACAGCTGGCAACCCTAACCTATGGCAGGTGTGTAATGTGACAGGTACAGTCACAAACGTGCGGAGTCCAGGAAACAGTATACACCAACAAGTACACAATGAAAGGTGTAGCTTTCCTGTCACTTTCCCCGTCAGATATATATATATATATATATATATATATATATATATATATATATATATATAAACATATACACATATATACATATATATAATACAGATAGAAAGGGCGATAGAGTGATACTTGTTGATATATACGGATTCAGCGATATCTGCAAATATATATAGATAGGTCAACGACATTCATAACACCTTGGAGGTACAAATAATTAGGATACCGCCAACTATGGAATGTGTAACATACTGACATGCGTAACCACGAGGCTGAAAGACCGAAAGAACACAGTACCGGAACAGTACAACCGCGAGTAATAGTATGATGATATGAATGGATAATTAGTCACCACTGCCGGTGTTGCAGTCCACGTAGGTACTGTGTTCAACTGTGTTTGTGAGTGCCGTAGTCTGTGTATGTGTGTGTTGAGGGTGCCGTGTGCATCCCCGTGTGACTGTAATGTGTGTGTGTGTGTCTGCATCATGTGTCTGTTAGTGCCAACTTGGAGGTAGATCATTACGGTAGGTGTGGGTATAGCTAGCCATAGGCATACGGTTACCACCTGTCCCACATTAGGAGGGACAGCCCCTCCCTGGGCAGGTGTGTCCTGACATAAAACATTACAAAGGGCAAATGTCCGAGATTGTAGGACATTAATATGTCCCATATATAATGTAATAGTAGCATTAAATAGTTATGCCTGTATGTAAGAAACGTGAATGTTACATGCAATATTATAAGTAGCCAAAGTCCCACAACAATAGGTATGTATTAAGGATAAAAGTATGTGCTATCCTGTGTATTGACTGTGGCTATGTGTTGGCCTGTAACACCGCTGTGTGTTCAAGAAGTGTCCAACAATGGCCATATGGAAAGGTGGCAACCCATGGCAAAGAGGTTCTGTTACCAACACAACCACAATGACTGCAAATATCTGGGACAGAAATACACGGGATAGCTGTCATGCAGACATATCCCTTTACATATCGCTGCAATTTCGGAGGTATGGAAGTATCAACCTCACCTGCATACTATATAGAAACCAATTAACAACGGCCCAATGTACAATCCCGTAACATAAGTCTACTAACTGATAGCTCTTTAATTAGGGACGGAGCCCACACACATATATATGGAATATGTAGCAATGCAAGCCCCACAAACCTGTATATGCTACGTACACCCACCAACATCCCCCACACTAGAAGCTATAGCAATACAGACTGTAATAACAGCACAAACATCCAGTCAGTCAATTACAACTGCAGAACCGTCAACATACCTTGTGAGAGACACAATTAAAGGTGCCATGCAAAATTGCAGCCGTTGTATAATGGAACAAACAGCGATGTTACAGATTTTGTTTGCGATAGTCCGTTAACAGACATTGGGATGACAGGTACACCCACATGTTGAACCACATACTCTAGCTGTCACACACAATCCACGGGGGACATGAATCCAAAGTATACTTGTCTCTATGCATAGCAGTTGCAATTACACATAACAAAACACAATACAGGCCGTCTCCCCGAAGGTAGGGCAAATGGGCAACGCTCAAGTGCAGAAGTCAATTATACCCCACTGTTGCCACATAATTGGCGAATGGAGTAGCTGCACAGCTGATATACGAGTAATTAGTCACTCAGAAGCACCAATAGGTGGCAGGAAACCACATGTTACAGGTATCAACGTATATAAGGAAGACTTGCCAGACATTCAAACCGTATGCTCATACAAAATACCCATGTAAGCAGTGTGAGAGAGATAGAGACGAAAGTCCATAATGATAACAAGGTATGTAGAACACTCGGTATGTAAGTTTATGTATAGCATGTTTTGTATTAATTATCTACTGTATGTATAGCCTGGTTTGCATTAAGTAAAAGTGTCCGCAATGCATAATGTGGGAAAAGGTATTTTTGTAGTGATGTCTTGCTGAGCATACTTAAGCTTGTATAAACTGTGCATCCAGCAGTGGGCCACAAGGTACACATCACAGACACCACAAGGGATGCTACATGAGGGCTTTAAACAGAACAATTACATACAACCCGCCGTCAGTGGTAGGGTATGTCCAACAAGTACGTGCCATAGCTGGGGATAGTATATGTTGATATACTGTCACAGTAGGCATGTGTATGGGCATATAACGACAATGACATGTCTAAGTTGGACCCGCTGTGGAAGTATGCTTTGCATTATGGGATACCATGTAAAATATGTGTAATGTATAGTATTGTAGGTAGATATGTCAGATATTCTACACAGCATAACAGGCATATCATGCATACCAAAGGTATCGTCTATTGGCATGTACAATAACAGGACACATATGGCTAGTAGGCACGGGACATTGTAATAGCATGATAGCTAATCTAAATGGAAGGGCTAGCAAGTAACCATGCACAAAGGACATGTAATAGCTTCACAGGTTCATAGTGGGGTACTATGCAGTCTGGCAAGTCTATGTGTAAGCACAACTACAGTGTTCACACTAGGGTAGTGTCCTGTGATCAGCAGAGCCATGTGTTACCTGCACCTCTGCACAGTACAGCCACTGCAGTGATTCCTGGCATACATGTGTCTCCCAAACACCAAGGGAGGTATCACATGAACAGTGCTACTGAGTGTCCCTGCGTGATGTACATAGGAGTCATGCTCCAAAGCATGGTGAGTGTCCAGTTTGGGAATGTAACCCTCAACACATCCCACTCATTGTTGCGTGTGTGCACATATCCATGAGCATGTTGCTCACAGTGGCATTTGCGTATGTCGCGTATGTGAAGCATATCTATTAATATCGTTGTGGACATGGGCCCTGTCTGTTCAGCAGAGGTCACCCCTGAGTATGTAGAATGCAAATGTGTACAGATGTGGTGTCCATAGTTCAGCCGCATACCTTAGCTGTCGGAGCTCAATAAACGTCATGGCATGTTAATGTTGTGGTATGTAAAGCTGTAGCTATTGTGTAAGGTACACCCTAAATGGGGTGGTGTACCCTTGAATGTGTGTAGAAGTCTTGAGTTCAGAGGTACAATGGGTTCCTATGTACCAGCTACACACCCAGTACAGATAAGTGTGGCCATGTAGAAGGATATCCACGCCACAGTGGCTATACGGTAATCACAGGACTGGGTGTGACATACGTGTGTACTACAAACATGTACAATGTGACATGTATGTAGGGGACTACCACCTATGTGATAGTGGGTGAATGGTGTAATGCAAAGGTGATTTCCATGGACCTTGTGTCATGCAGCTTGAGGCCATGATATTCATATCAGGTATCTGTCACTGTGACACCCATATGGATGGAGTCAGTTTCAGCTGGTGGATCAGTCATGGTGCTTTCTATGCAGGGGGTCATAAAGCTAGGCAGGGAAATTCCCTCTGTGCTAGCCTGTACCTCAGGGAAGCATATACTGAACATGAGGGGCCCAATGACTGAGGACTGTGGTATGCCAAATGTAACTGAAATACAGTAGGTACTATGGTATGCTACCCTCATTGTGTGTCTCCTGTCCATGAGCCATGTTGCATAACATCCACAGACATAGGGTATGATGTGCAGGTGGATGTGTATGCTGTCAATACCAGAATGGAGAACGGAGCTGAAAGGTAATGAGAGGACAATGTAGGACATGTGGACTCCCGTACCATCATCAACTACCCTGGTAACTGTATGAAAGGAGTCCACCAGGTGTATGGGCCATGCTCTGGCCCTAACAAGTCCAACCTGGGTGGCATCAAAGGACCAGAGCCCAACAATGTCTCTGTGAATGATGTCCTTGATGATGTGCCCCATAGCCATGCAGAACAATCCAGGCAGGTGTGTAGGACTATAGTCCCACTCGTGAATTGTGGTGCCACCTGTGTGGAGTGTGATAAATGTTGCTGTGTGCCATTCAGGGGCCACAATGTCTGATACAAGGCTATTACTGAATATGGTGGCCTAGTGGGGAGACATGTTGTTCAGAGGTTTGTGGACATCACAGCCTGGGACTTTGGAAGGTGACATGGAGCCAATGTCCCAGGACATATAGAGTGCAGGTTAATACTGCGTAGGTGTGACCGCAGGGACACTGCAATGTTCCTGCATGGATTGTGGCCCTGTAGTGAGTGAGAGGGTTTAATGTTACCATTGAATCCATCCGCCAGCATGTTGCCAACATCACCTGGGTTTGTAATGTCCCTGAGTGACTGTTTTATGTGAGAGCAGATGTGGGTGTTGCCATCGACTACTGACATACCACCATAATGCCTTGTGGTACATCCCGGAATGTGTCGCAGTAATGTTTGCGTAGCTAGTCTTGGAGTATGTGATGAGGGATCCCGTGGCCCTACCAAGGCTGACCAGTGAGCTACCCCACCCATGGGATTGTACACCACTGTGCAACAGCCTCCACCTGTTGTTGTACATTATGTCCATGGAACTTGACCACCAGAGTGGCGTCTGTTATCTGATGTGTACCATCATGGCTCTGTGTGGAATAGCATGATCCATGCAGTCGTGCACATGCTAATGAAGTGCACTGGGGTATGTTTCAGCATTTGTATGTGCATTGTCCATCTGCATGGGTGTCATGACGTTAACAACCACTGTCATAAGACGTCTGTAGTAGGTGTTGTAGTACTCATGTACTGTGTATGCCATGAAGGGTGTGGTGCCAGGATGTGGCTAACAAGGTTGATTAGCATATGTTCGGAAACCACAATGAGGGGATAACCCCAGGTGTGGAACACCAGTCACATGTTGGTAGTGTTCATGTCAAGGTTAATGTTGGTCTTGGAGGTGGTGTGTATGGGCTGATCCAGCCGAGGTTATGACTCATGGATGTGTCGGTACATGAGTGGCTAGCACAGTTAAGTGTGGGGTAGTGTCAGTCACACATCAGTAGTAGCTGTATGAGCCCTACTGTCCAGTACCAACAAATAAGGTCTGGTAACCATGGGGTATGTTGTTGAAGCTGTAGCTTGTTACAATGTGTATAGCGGTTCCGGACACAGTTAGTTGCACATGGAGCACCTCTGATGGATTGTGCTAAGTAACTAGCCAGGATGTGTGTACAACATAGTGGGATATGGGAACACCTCAGCTGTGGGTGTGCCGGTCCAGGTATGTTCCTGAAAGGTATGGTCTGTCTATAACCTGTCATTGCAGGTGTGCTCTGCAGAGCCTAGAGACAGGTCCCAGTCACTGCAGAGATATTGGAGTGGTGCATTATAAGGTGTGCCTTGCCTGTGTGCATCACAGAGGAAGATGCAAGCATTGTGTCACATGACCCCATGTTTTGCTTGCCAGTTCCCGTTCTGCCGGTGACTGTTATTGGAAACTGGGCAAGACGGGCAGTATAGAAGCAGCAAGAGCCTTACATGCGATCTGTACTCCCAGGGCTGACAGGTGCAGGTCATATGTGCCAAAGCATTGTGTTTGACAAGGTCAGTCAAAGTGGACAGATACCAGATGCCTGTGGAATGACAGCAGAAGCATAGGCAACTGTTGAAGTGACACAGTCAGTCATTGTACAGTGGTATCGGGTCCGGATGAATGCATAATGCTCCCCAGGGCTAGGCCCACACCTTCAGGGCTACAAGACTGGTGAGCTATTGCATGTCCCTGCACACGTAGTCTGTGAAGTGGCATCTCAGGGCAGTCACACTAACATGGAGAATGACAGTCACATCTTAACTGGTGAGGTGTGGCATGGGTGCATAGGTTATGTTGCAGAACCAGTTACCCGACAGCAAGATGTAAGCGACTATCGCCTTGTGTAGCCTGCTGTGTGGAACTGCAGTGTGACCGCCTACAGAGTCACCTATGACTGGTGTGTTGTGTATGTTATAACACCCTATTGGCTGTATGTGATGGGCACACATGAGTCTGTGGGCTATACGTTGGAGATGTTGTGTTCTGTGATGGGGCCTGCCTCTGGTACCTACACAGAGTATGGAGAGGTACTGCACAAGTTGTCCTCATATGTGTGGCCTGTGGTGGAGATCATATGAAACTATGTGATGAGTGTGGTGTGTTGCGAATGTTACACATCCCCACATGACTGTCAGGTGCAGTCAGGGTTGGTGACAACATTACCCCCAGCAGGGCTGCATAACTGCATCCCCCACAGGCTGTAGTGTCGTATGTTGGGAGGTGAGCATTGAATGTGTATATGAGACAATTGCTCCATTGCCACATGTACGACATATCCATCATATAGACAGGCAATAGCACTGGTATGTGACAGTTGGACATGCCTGTATATACAATCATGTCTCACAGGATATGTGCGTTACGTGTGTACAACAGCTGTTGTACCATAAGCAAGCTGGAAATTTTAGGACAGCCAGTGTACCTGAGGGAAATGGTGTGGAATGGGTGCTATATTAATCAGTAGCTCATGACATGCTCACAAGTTCTGGACAAGTGCCTAGCATGACCATACAATACAGATAAGGTGTTGGATAATATCAACCCACAAGTGGTGACGACAGTCATAATGGGTGGCACCGCACTATAACCCTGCTGAGTATGGTGTGCATGTCCATGAGCCATTATCACTGCAGATGTTAGCAGTACAGATTTACAAGTCAGTACAGATGTTTGATTACAAATACCTTTGTATGTCACAGGAGTGTTCTACCAGTGGCCTGTTGACAGACTCACAACTACAAAAGGTGCCAGAGTGACATGTGCATATCACACCAGTGCCAGCTACAGTAGAACAGGGTTAATGTGTTGTAATCCACCCTCATTGTAACCCATACCACACTGACAAATGTTAGGCATCTGTGTATGTAAGGATGTGAATGGCCATGATCTATGAGGAATAGCTGTGTCAGTGTTGTGAACAACATACAGAATGGGCTGAGTGGGTGAGGTGTGTGACATATGAGCACATTCCGATGGATGATATCAGCATTGTCACCACTAGGTGAACATCCCTGTACCCATTAACTACCACCTAGGCTGTGGTCAACATTATGGACACTGTGTAAGGGATGGTGAAGTAATCTACCTGCCTTGGTGACGTCTCCAGGCCCCTTGGGTAGTCATACGAGGTACCCATGTCATGACACGGTGCCATCCATGAGCATGGAGATCATTGGACAGGCATATACAACACTGGGGTAACCAATATTGGATCACATATCACCTTTAAAGGGTAATGGCCATGTGTGGATGGGTGATGCCAGCCTTCACAATCCTCACCTCCACTATGCAGCATGCTGTCTACCTTGCATAAAGACATTTGCTACACCATGATGATGGACATGCTACATGTCCATATCCTGATCTGTAAGGCATACGTCATGGACAGCCACCGTCCTAATACTAGGATTGCCCCATGCTGGACAGATCCCTGTGCCATACATGTGACATACTCCCGCCAAACCATGCAACCCTGTCCATCAAAGCTGCACATGTCATCCCAGTCATACATGGTGTGATGGCCGCATGGTAGATGTAGTATCAACTGTCCGGATCAGTAATGTGGCACTGATGCACCTCGTTGTGGCATAATGGCTGTCTGTTACAGCTAGGAAACCTTGCCCGTACATGCTATGGTTGATAACCATCCATGCGAATGATGTCCGCCTAGCCATTGTCCCATGTCTATCACATGTGCAACACAGGCGATCCATGGCAGGATGTTGAACAGCTGTACAGTTCTGTGTGGATGTATATGGCAAAATACATGCATGTACAGGTGTCCATGCGTATGTGTGCATTGTCACTGCTCAAGTCCATTAAGGCTGTGTCTGTGTAGATATGTGACATATACACAGCATCAAGGTCAACAGCATTACCATGGACACATCCAGGCATGTGCAGATAGGTAAGAACACCAGTGCAGGCAAATAGACATGCCCACATCAAGACAGCATTCACATGGAGTATGAACACTGTAATGAGGTGGCATACATATATGGTGATGATATCCAATGCATAACGGGTGTTACATGTGTGTGACACAAACACGTCAGTCGTGTCAGTGTCATGATGATTTGCAAAGATAACTGTGCAGATGTACTAGATGTCATAGAAATGTATGTGCAGCAGTATCTCTGCACATCTCTGAAATTGTGACCTGTCATCATCATTATGTCTTACAGATAATGCCTCGTACACGCCTTCCAGCATACAGCCGCCAGGAGGATGATGTCCTCATCCCGTACCTCCATGAGAACTACGAGGTGTTGTTCAGCCATGTGCCACAGCATGCCCAGCAGCGGGATGACCTGTGGCAAGATCTACGCAGGAGGGTGAACGATGTGGGTGGCCATAACCGCACCTACCAGCAGGTGCGCAGACACTGCATGGACTTGATACGACATGCAAAACAGTGTGCCTCTGCAATCGATAGGGAACAAGGTGGAACAGGTGGTGGGCCACCAACCCAGCCCCCACTCACACACACCGAGGAGCTACTGGCCAGTCTGGGGACACCCTCAGATCAGCATCCACACACACTAGCTGCCATCGTGGAGGTGGGTGTCTCCCAACCAATGAGCCTGGAGTTGCCTGGTAAGTCAGTACTGCACATATGGCTATTATATCCCATTTAGTTGCATGTGTCACTGTACATTATGTAAAGTAACAACATGTGCAAGGTATGTGGACACACATGCTGCATACTACAGTATGCTACCCTGTGTATGCACACATGTGCATATTATATGCTATTATACAGGTGAATGTGTTAACATGCACAGTGCACCCTGTGGCTGCCATGCAGTCATGGATAATGTTCATACTGCTGTGTCACCCCTATACAGGTACCTCTGGCATGCCGCACAGACATGAGTCCATTGCAGGTGAGACTGTCATCAGTAACAGGCATGTTAAAGCATAGATCTATTTGCCATGTGGCCAGTTAACAGTTGCACACTTGATGTTCGTTCCAGTCATGATATACAGGTCGCATCACCCATCAGTCACACAGGCCACCCATGTGCAATATATACAAACGAAATGATACATCGACTTGCAACCACAGTAGTTGTCATTGCTACATGTGTGGTCAGCTGTGCATACAACGGTGGAGGTGTTCTACAATGGAGCCATATGTAGTATGCATTGGGTGTGGTACGCAAACAGTACCACACAGTGAGCTGTGATATGGGCAGCCCACAGGTGTCACCATTGTGTTATATGCCCCTGCATTGGGTGCACACATTGTGATGTGCCATCTTACATGTCCCAGACATGTAGTGTTCTGGCTGCAATATTGTCACACTATCCCATCACCCATATGCCTAATACCAAACATACAACCCATTGTCTGCATAGCCCTGTGGATGGTGACATATCTGACATCTATGGGTGTATGTCATATGGGACAACACAGACATGTGAGATAGATGGCCATCACACTCATTTGGCCAACACATGTGCACACATGGCCATGGGGGATGGCCAGAGACACGTAGCCACACAGTAGATGTGATGTGTATACACCCTGTTGCACATTGTCTACACATGGTCCAATTATAGCCTTAGTTGACTGATTATACAGTTGATGTGGTACACTGGACACCCTAAAAGCTTGTGCACAGCTAGTGAAGGTGTCACTGAAGTCTACCATATAAGATCTGTTGAACATCACGACTGTTTCATAGCATGACAGTAGTCACCTGTACAGCTTCCACAGACATTGACACCACATCAGGCCACAGATACTGTACATTTCCCTTTCTGCTGTAGGACATCACCGTTAGCTGTGCACCTCTTGTGTGTGGTACATCAATGTCATGTGGGAAATGGTGAATTGACATGTCCGCTATGTGTGGACATGGTTGCCAGGCAGCTAAGACCCTGTAGTTGTTGTGGAGGGGTGTCATCTGTAGGTCCTCCAGTGACCTGTCACTTGACACAGCATGGTTTGGTGTGTATACACCTCAGCATCGTGGGTCACAATCCACAGTTATGTCATGGGTATGCATGCAGTTAATGCTATGCAATGTGTACATATTATGCATTGTACAGCAATATAGATGCCTCATGATGCCATGCAATGGCACAGTGTCTGTACTTCACACTGTATAGCAATGTAGATGGCTCACACTACCCTTCCATGCTCATGCACATTTGCTAAACATGCATTCTATCTGTATGGCATACAGACAACACCACAATGTGATGCCCATTACAATGCTGTACATGTGTCAGGACACCATTGTGTCAGACATTTATGCATTTTAATGCACACATCAGCAGATTACATGTCAAGGTCACGTCAGCCATGTGTACTGTTAGCCTGTTCTAGTCCACATGGTGTATCACGGGGATGCATGCATACTACCATGATTGTGTGAACTGCATGGCTACTGATATGACACCTGCTTGCTGTAGTGTGCACCCCAGGGAGGTATGCTTACTAACACTATTAATGTCTGAGCTGCATGCCCTCTGCTGTATCACAGGCATGCTGCATGCCATCTGTCAAATCGCATGCATGGTGTGTCTGTGTATGTCTCTGTCTGTGTCTGTGTGTGTGACTGTGTGTGTGTCTGTGTGTGTGTGTGTGTGTGTGTGTGTGTGTGTGTGTGTGTGTGAGTGTCTATTGTAATTTAGAGTCTTTCTTTGCATTCACAGGTGATGTAGGTGCGTTACTCTCCTGCTGTCCATCTGATGTTAGTGTCCCCACAGATACTAGCAGTGATGAACATATGCATGAGGTACTGGTGGGGTTGTCAGGGGCTGAATCTGTGCCAATGGTTGCCATCCCAGCTATGTCCCCCTCTTCCCTGCACACAGTTCTGCTGCCAACACATACCACATCACCAGTGGCCATAGAGGAAGGACAGTCAGCATCTGTTAGCGTGGAACAGGAATGTGTGGTGGCTACAGAAGGTGTGTCTACACACCATGGTGTCAGTGCAATTACTGCAGATGTGCCACTCAGGCATGTGGCTGGTGCTGCTCGTAGGAGGTTCTCTGGCAGACATGCACCTGCAGGACAGAGCACAGCAGCTGGTATCACCAGACACATGTTCCAGACTGTAATGGTGGCACAGGTACGTGCTGAATGGCAGAACAGAGAAGGGCAGAGGCTGCAGAGGGCCGCTATCTGTACCCTAAATGACAATATTCAGGCATTGGCAAATGCTCAACAGCAGATTGCTGATGTTCTGGACAGGCGATTGGGTGACATGGTCGGAATCCTTGATCGTGGCATGGCAATCCGCGAGCGTGAGCTGTCTGTGCTGGAACATCTGGTAGGAGTGAGGTGTAGGCCACGTGGATGTAGGCCAGCTAAATCACCTAGTGCAGGTCAACGTGAGCGTGCCAGCTCATATGCCCACTCCCATAATGTTGGAAGCAGTAGCAGTGCAGCTGGCGCTGCGCTGTCCACACGAGGACACAGCAGGCCACGTGGATGTGGCCCTGGATGTTCCCAGTAGGGACACGGTTCCATTGGACATGTGTCGTCGGACAGTAGCCAAGCTGTACCTCCGCCTGGTAGTGCATGTGCAACCCCTGACAGGCACAGGTCACGTGGCCGTGGCCGGACACAGTGAGCAGTACAACCTGGTCTGTAGAATCTGCAGCTGTCAATAATACCTCGTGTAGGCCTCACAAAAGGCAGAACTGTGTGCACACATACACGCACACAGCAAAGACATCTGTAGGGCACCACAACACCAACATGCATACTGAACAGACATGTCCAATCATATCACTGGCCCTTACCCACACACAAGATATCATCCATTGGTGCAGCCTATGCCCCTGGCAAACATTATCACCCTGTGCATATGATGAAGCCTGTGCTGCATCCCTGTCATCCACACCATTTGTGCAGGGACATGCTCAAATGGTCTGATGCACAGGGCGAACAGAATAGTGAGAAGTGTATGTTACATTAGTTTTGTAAGAATAGTGAGAGAAGTGTATATTACATTAGTTGTGTGTGACTAGTGAGAGACGTGTATATTACATTAGTTGTGTACTGTTGACATGCACCAGACATACCATGTAGTACAGGTTTAGCATGCATTGTTATATGTTCACAGTATGTGTCTCAGTAACAACAGTAACAGCATGTTGGTAATGATGCCCTGGTTCGCTCCTTATGGTCTACTTGCATGTACCTACAGGTAGCACTGTTTGCAGTCTCCCATGTGTAACTGTGGAGTACTCACAGGCACATATGGCAATATCAGCATGCTATACGTAGCCTCAGCCTGACTATTGGAAAGTCTAACATAACACAGATTTCCACACATATACTGATCCAGAAGCATGTGGGCAGTTTAATAGGCTACAGTGGCTAGAGACGTGACATCCATACCTGGTCACATCACAGGTATGTTGACATGGTGCAGGGGTTGTACACAGCGGTCTGGCCAATGAAAATGTTAGAGGCCACTTGATAGCATGAGGCCTCACTGTGTAGCAGTAATACCCTGTCACATTACAGGAACATGCTCACACTCACGGGGTCATCAACACTATAACGCACACCCCATAGTGTTGAGGTGAGGACCCTTGCCTATGTGGTCATCACCGTCACAGTACTGTGAGCCCACATGATGTGACACAGAGAAAGAACATGTACAGGTAGCCAGTACGGCTGAGACCGATGACATCAACAGCGTAGTGGACTGCATTACCATGAGGGGTTAGGGATCCTGTGTGTTCTGTATGGTATCATACACCCTCACTCCATGCACCAGACAGCCATACACACCTAGATACACACACACACACTGTGGAGACCACAAATGTCATACACATATGGATAGCTGATGTGTGTGATACACACACCACACCTGCCTACGTCATGCTTTCCACACTGCAGTATGTACAGATCTCTACAACAGTGTACAGGGGTGTGTAACAATTGGGATGTATTCCCCACCGTATGTGGCATATTTGGTCACACAAGCGAACACACGTGGCAGTACTGTGAATGATACACCTGCTATATGATGATACGTCTGACAGACATGCAGCAGTATTGGCTGCATTATGTGTACCAATGCTACCTTCGGCAATTGTGCTGCTATATGCACACGGGAGGATGTAAGTGTTACAGGTGTCAAGTGACATACTGTCAGTAACACCTGACCGCTGTGTAGGTTTTATGTCTCCACCGTCAAGTAACAGTAACATAGTGTACTGTTTGCACATGTAATGGTAGGATGGCATGTGACACACCTGTGAGCCATCCCCGGCAAACATCCATCTACACAGGTGGATCACCACTTTATGTACACACATCCATCCATACCTGTTGTACATCCTACCGTACTGTCAGTATGTCACCATATACAGGTGTCAATGATGGGGCTGCATTGCAACTGCATGTTGTAGTTAGGCACGGATGAGTTACTTACATCAGCTACTGCACATGCATGGTAGCTGCATGCACACCACAGATTGTACATGTGTGTTGGTCCTACATGCCTGTCATGTAGCCATGTTTGTATGCATTGCAATTGGTGGACATGTGTGTTGACATACATAACACATGGACAGTTGTATGATATGATGGGTGTCATGGGTAACTAGTACAGAGGGAATGTGTCCTCAGTCAACATTGCTGCCTCATGTACTGTTAGCATTCAACAGCCATGGACCCACCTTCCATTTGCATGCGTATGATTGCTGTAGCCACTTGTCTGCATGGAGGACAGCTAAAGCTATGCTATGTACATATGTGTTGTGTGTGTTGTCCATGCACATATCCACTGCAATTACATGTATGACATAGCCAAACATGTGTGTTCGTTGGTGTACAGCGACAGTCATCTGTCACAGCTGTGTAAGACCCAGGGCCCCTGGTATGTGTAGAGCCGACCTGGTTATGTACAGTGGTATCATTGCAATGCATAACACATGATGGAACCCTGTCGGTACAAGTGTAGTCTGCACAGTTGCTGTAGACCTATGTACAGTCCACTGGTCATGAGTCACACGGTGTTGTGTTAATGTATGGCTGTGTATTGCTGGTCTAATGACATGGTGATGTCGGAGGGCTACATTGTAGATTGTGGTGTGTACCTCTGCGATATGCACCTGAGACATCTGTGATAGCTCATGAGTGGGTACTGGTCAATACTTGTGAGTGGCCTTCATGTACGTGGGGACAGTAATACCATACTGTGCCCTTCCATGTTTAGAATCCATGTGCATGCAAGACGGCCCTTTGCAACTGCTAAGTGTGTGAGCATGCCCAGTACACCATTGTGTAGATGGACACACAGTACATTCCAAACTGCGCCCTTCCATGTTTAGAATCCATGTGCATGCATGTAAGATGGCCCTTTGCAACTGCTAAGTGTGTGAACATGCCCAGTATGCCGTTGTGTATATGGACACACAGTACATTCCAAACTGCGCCCTTCCATGTATAGAATCCGTGTGCATGCATGACGGCCCTTTGCAACTGCTGAGTGTGTGGGCATGCCAAGTACGCCATTGTGTAGATGGACACAGAGTACATAGCAAACAGACGTGTGATACTAAGCATGTGGGCATAGCCATTGACATCCTGTATAGCGATGGTGGTCATCCAGGCAACAGATGTCCATTTTTCAATGTCACGATGGATGCCTACATTGAACACACTGGTTGCTGTCTTGAAGGGTGTACTGTCTGTGGCACGTCCCGTATCTATGTTGTGTTGTTGTAGTGCTCCGTAGATATTTGGTTGCCCCGATCACACCACTGCCATGTGTTTGTCTACATCTACCTTGGGACAGTAATATGCTTTCAGACTGCTCACTCTCTATACATTCCCTATCGGCGTCCTTGCCTTTGCCGATGATGTCACCCACCTAGAAGTATGCCTCTGGGAGTGCTGTGTTCAGTAATCTCGGTAGCGCGTTCTGTAAATGCCTCATGCTGTAGTGTGTTAGGGTAGTTAGGTGTATGTTCGACTCCCAGCCCTGCCAAGTGTGTGTGTGTTTGTGTGCATGCTCCTGTCCATCTGGGGACTCAGTCTTGCTTTTAGACGCCGCACACCACAGCAACTTGCTACTGACGTCTTCGTCTTTGCAGATGATGACACGCACCTAGATGTCTGCCTCTGGGACTGCTGTGCTTAGTAATGTCGGTAGCGCATTCTGTAAATGCGTCATGCTGTAGTGTGTTAGGGTAGTTAGGTGTATGTTTGACTCCCAGCTCTGCCAAGTGTGTGTGTGTGTGTTTGTGCGAATGCTCCCATCTGCCTGGGGACTCAGTCTTGCTTTTAGATGCCGCACACCACAGCAGTTTGCTACCGATGTCTTTGCCTTTGTGGATGATGACACGCACCTAGATGTCTGCCTCTGGGACTGCTGTGCTTAGTAATGTCAGTAGCGTGTTCTGTAAATGCGTCATGCTGTAGTGTGTTAGGGTAATTAGGTGTATGTTCGACTCCCAGCTTTGCCATGTGTATGTGTGTGTGTGTGTGTGTGTGTGTGTGTGTGTGTGTGTGTGTTTCCTGCTGCATGACAACAGTACATTGCTTTGACAGTATTCTCTCTCCATAACATCCGTGCGGCGTCTTTGCCTTTGATGCTGCTGTCTGTAAGCTAGACGTGTGCCTGTGTGAATCATGTGATCCACTGATCACAGTAGCACGTTTTGTAACTGCGTAATGCTGTCGTGTGGTACAGTGCTTAAGTTTATGTTCTGCTCCCAACCCTGCCACATGTGTGTGTGTGTGTATATGTATCTATCTACATATATATATGTATATATATATATATATATATATATATATATATATATATATATATATATATATATATATATATATATATATATAGATATATGTATGTATATAGCTATATATATATATATATATATATATATATATATATATATATATATATATATTGTATATATAGATATGCATGTTGGGATTATCACTCTTGCCTGTGCTGCATTGTCTGTACATGAGCACCTTGGATGTATGTACATCTGCTATGGCTCTGTGATAGTGCATATACTGTGTGCTGTAGTGATCGTGGGTTATACATGTGTAGTGACCGGTTATTGTGTTGCTGGGTATTACATGGGCATTGGAAACACTGTTAGTGCAGCACCTTTGACTGGTCGTATGCAGATCTCGGAAACAGTCAGTGGTGGTTATTACATTGGAGTGTGAGTATGGCTCATATCCGTCTGTAGTAACTGCCAAGTCTATGCACTCCAGGTTAACATTACAGACACAAGTTTATCCACAGGTTGTGGTACAGATCCCAGGACTGTATCTGTAGACATTGACAGTTGCAGGACTGGGTTGTGTTGGATGCATTGAGGGGTGTCCATGGCCAGTAATGGGGATCTCTACAGCCTGGCAGGAACGGTCTGTGACTGTCCCACAACCTCCTGTATATGGCTGACACATGCTGTACCTGTGTATATGCAGACACACACACTTACCACAAACAGCTACGGCTATCACATACACACACCCATTGCACCACCATTGGGCCATGCAGTAACCATTGTCCCTCACACACACACACCTACGTGTACATTGGATGGCTCTATGACAGCTCTGGACATGTTAACACCACACCCTGTGCATATGATGTCACCTGTGCCACCACCTGTGATGTGTAACATTAATGCAGGATCTGACTAACCTGGTGCTGCTGCACTCAGTGGCTTTATTCCACTGTATTGATGTTAGCATGCTGTTAATACACAGTGTGTTACTTCCAGGTGTACTTCAGTAGGCATGATGCATTGCAGCTATGACCATTGCTGTAGCATAGTTTACAGCACTGTTACCTCTGATGATGTAGTCTCCATCCATGTGCCATTTCACTGATGTGTGTAGTATTGGCAGCATGTGTGTCTGTGTGTGTAGTACACATGTATACCTGCTTACAAATGCATACACGACATTACACAGGCTTCACCATTCGTACACTGGCTTACTCATTCTTCCACATGTGCACATGGGCTAACACGCGCACACATACTTACTCGGGCTTACTGGCATGCACAGGTGCAGACACACTGTGGGCAGGTTTGCAGGTCACATCGGTGATATCCATGGCATACGCCGTCAGTCTCCTGAAGTTCCTTGGGATAGTTCATGACACGCCTCTTCCACTGAGTACTGACAGCACACATGTGACACTGCTCCAGTGAGGTTACACTGTTTTGTACATACACACTCCTGTTGTCACCTATCTTCTACTCTAATAGTCCCCTTAACCTACACTACACTGTAGAGGCTTGGCCCATATGGCATGACATGTTGTGATTCACTATCCTCAGCCTCACTTGCCTCACATTGCCTACAAATGCTTTGTTACATCTCTGACAGAGTGCTTCCACACATAGGTACCAGTACGCAGTAGCCATGTTGTCTCCAGCTTGCCATTCATCTGCATGGCGTACTAACATCTAACTAAACCTACATTTTGTATGTATATTATCCATATGTTTTGTTTTGCAGCGCAGCATGTTCTCATGGCGCTGCACTATGCTTCCACACCAGGGATCGGGGGAGGACAACTACTGGTTCATTGATATCCAATGGACAAAGCTGCCACTGGCCTTGGACTTGGACATTGGCATACTTCTTCGACTGTATTCATACTGTATTTGCAGCTGTCATTGCTCCGTTTAGCAACATGCAAAACGTTAGTCGCATAACATCCGGGTACATTTCTGCACATAACTCTGCTCTTGCACGGACAGCTTACTGTTTCATGTATCACGTAGTTACGTAGGGTTACCACCTGTCCCACTTTGTGAGGGACAGACCCTCTTTGGGCAGTTGTGTCCTGCAAAATATTGTGAGAAAATGGGAAATGTCCTGCGATTTTAGGACAAAATTATTTTCTATATTGTATGTAATAGTTGCATAAAACAGTTATTCTGTATCTGAAACACCTAAATGTTATACGAAACAGAATAAGGAACAAAAATGATACAAGAATAAACTTTTATTCAGGCAAACAACTGAATTTCTGTCCTTTGTACTGGCCATGGGTATGTTTTGCCCTGCAAAATCTGATGTTGGTAGCACAAATGTCCCACTTTGGCCATTTGGAAAGGTGGCAAACCTATAATTACATCATTTGCATAGCTTACACATACAAATGGGGTATGTTGCAAATCCCAACATTGTCCGTGCAATGTTCGTGTTACGGGCGGTCTTGCACACCCCTGCGGGTGTTTGCTGAATAGCCTGGCAGTCATCTTTCCTTGCTGTACTCTCACTCAATCCATAAATGCCGAAGGCGTCGTGTATCATGGCCTAGGCTTTGCTGTGTGCTATGTCTATTTGTGGTGTATGCATGGCTGTGGGTATGTCCCACTGTCATCACTGGTAAAGGTGACACTCTATAGGTACTTTCTGTAGACTGCTGTGTCATTTGACATGTCAGCACATACCTGCGGATGAACTTCCTACTGCAGCACTTTTCATACCTTCTGCATTATCTTGCGGTCAATAATGCTGTTTCCTCAGACATGTATCTGTTTCTGATCATACCTATCAACCTCCTAGTGCAAAACATCTGTACAAAGCCTGACATGATGGGGGGACAGATAGGGGCAGGTTCTACATATTGCTCTTACAAATGTAGATAGTTGGCAGTATTATAGGTTTTGCATTAGTATCACCTTTCTGAGGGATTTGGGGTCTTAAACACATATGTTTATCATTATTTAATGATGTCAGTTCTCAGGTATTTGGCAGACAGGTTCAGATTGTGAGAGGAGCACACCACACATATGAGGTATAGATCTGCACATTCGTACTGTTATGCCAATACACACAATACATGGTGCCATCACAGGCCAGTTACCATTACATTCCTATTGCAGGACACACCCACCCACTGGGTTATATTCCTCACACAGGCCAACAGGTGCTTATCCACACTACTTATTCCAACATGTACCTTATGTGTAGGCCGGTATTTGCGCTTTCTGTCAGTGGCAGAGCTCACGTACGAGTATGGTGGACTGGACACTGTATCGGTGACACTGCATGACACCCTGAGGGACACATGTCATTTGAGTCTATTAACCTTCCACACTGACTTTCACAGGCCATACGTTGTAATTCACATTTGTGGACAAACATGCTTATGACTTGAACATGTTTTGTCATTTGTCCTGACGTCTTTCTTCTCACCTGTCCACCTAGTATCACTAGTTCTGTACATTTCATTAGGACGGGTTACCTTCATACCTCTCACCTGTACACATTATGGGTATATGCCCTGGGGTTTGACCTATGATTCTGTTACATTTGTCACGATAATGTGCCTTTCTGATAGATTGCTGGCAAGCCATGATAGACTGTGCGGTTAGGTAATCATGACTGACATTTCTATTTCAAGATTACTAACTCTCATAACATTCGTATTCCCGACTACGCAATTATTCTATCAACGGTCTGACTTTGTCTGAGGTATATTTAATATAGTCCCTATTTGTCTGTCATGTACTATGCCTTAGTCCAGCTGTCTTATTCTGACATTCTGGCAAGTATGATTACCATCTTGGTCGTATGCGTGTCCATCCATGATAATCACCTACATGACACTGATATAGGTCCCTACATCTTCCCCCAATGGTTTACACAATATCCAGTGGATGGGTTGCACCTTTTTGGTGAATATAGGTGTGTGCTATACCCACATAGGTATATTGATCACTCCCATGGGGCGTACCTAATAGGTCTGTGCCAACCAACACCTTGGCCCAATTCTGCATACCCATGATTCCCATACCTGACACACCTCCACAGTACCCATTAGACATGTTTAATGTGAGCGATAATAAAGTGTGAGGACACTTCCGAGCACTCCCCACTCTGCGGATATCAGCTCGTACGTCATACATTCAATCGACCCATGTGTTATTACCCTTGCACCTGCTACTGTTGCATGTACAGCTATATCGCAGTTGCAGCTGTGACGTCTTTCGCATCAATGAAAGTTCGCACTTCGTACGGATCAAAGTTTGGGTTCCTGCAAAGGACACCTATATTCATGTTTAATGTGTAGAACTTGCAGGCCCTGTCACACTGGTACTTTCCTGGAAATGGTTTGGAAACCATTGGTGTAGTCTCCTTTCATGCATGTCTGTCTGTCTATCCATATTAACTATACCATGACCTATTTATGTACATGTGTTATATGTACAGGGACATATGTTTGTTGTGTATATATATCTATTCATGTATCGTGTGTGTATAGATATATATAGCTGTACATATATACATATGTCTGTACATTCCTCATCTCGTAATTTGCTTTGGATTATGTCTGTGCATATATGTGTATATATGCCTCCATATCATACCTTTCAACTGTACAGATTTCCGCTGCATGTACAGCTGTTTGCCTCTTATCTTTGCTCCATTTGTCATAACCTTGTGTCTATTTGGCAAGTTAGTGGCATATCATTAAAGACAGACGTTGGTAAATAATGACAAACATTTCAGGTTTCGACTTCATACCCTTCAGAGAATCCATGCTAGTGACACACCTGTTATTCTATCCACTTTTTATGCTTGTTAGGGCAATATCTGGGGATTGTCCCTATTTGTACCAGTTATTGTCATGGCTTTGTCCGGTTTCGTACTTTACGGGTTTAACAGGTATGAGCCATGTACATAGAACGTGGGGAAAACACCATTCATTTTCTATTCTGTGAGCGGATTACACACGCACAGGCACACTTGCATATCCTTATTGTGGGTTACATATGTTTCATAGATAATTGTGCTTCCATGAACTTTCATAATTCTGACCATAACAGTTACATATCTGTATTCCAGTTTACTGACTACTGCGAAACATACGTTCACCTTTACATATTTAAATGTGTGTACTGCACGAATGCTTTCATTACACTTTCAAGTTATATGTGCAGTGGTCGAAGGTCAACCAGGACTGCATTCACGTTGGCCGGATACCGGAACCACTATTCTATTGGTGTTCTCCCTCATTGATATGCATACCCATAGTACTTAGCTACATCAACATACGCCTCACCGCTTCACCTACGACACAGGCATCCATTCTCCTGCTGGGAAAAAGGTGGTACTACATATTACACATTCCCTATTGCTGTGGACTCCGACTGCATTTTTAATCACTCCGAGGATATGCAGAACACCAAGGCATATAGTCCAGCCACATACAGGTCTTTGATTGTCAGGGTGTTCATGTAGTGATCTATGTTTAGTGAACGGAACTTCCCTGGCAGAGGTCAAATGTCAGATGAAGCATATGGACAGGGATTATCTCCCTATTTTGAAGTTTTACCTGTGTTTATAGACACAGGTGTTTGGGCACCTGTCAGCAGCTTATTCTGTTGGTATTACATATTATGGGTGGGGTTGTTACAGTCCATACTCCACGGTGAGGGGTGTTCCCATTCACATTTGACTATTACCTGTATACAGTCATACGGGGATTATTATTTTTGGACATGAAGTGACTACAGGTATGCGGTTGTACATTACACAAGTGTGAAGGGCTGTTCCTGTAAATATGTATGGACCATACCTCTCAACCTCTTAGAGCACTGAACCTACGCAAAACCTACACGATGGGGGGACAATTAGGGACCCATTTTAACGATTGCTCTTACAAGCTTACAACATTGATAGAATGCTAGGTTTTGCATTAGCATGACTTTTCTGCAGGTTGTGGAGTCTTATACTCAGGATATTTCTCATTATTTAGTGACGTCAATCCTCAGCTATTTACCACACTGGTGCAGATTGTCGTCGGAGGCACACACCAACACTATGGTGCGAACCTGTGGTCATTCTAAGGGTTGCCACCTTTATGACTGCCCTGAGTACTGAGCTTTAACCTTTTTTGTACATATAATAGCTTATTCTAGTAACATTTGAATTGCTTATGCTACTTCACATAACATATTGAGGATTCATATATAAAATAACCATTTTATGCGACTATTAAAGTAAATTGGGAAATAAACTCTCAGGACATTTGCTATGTCTTGATTTTTTTCACAGGACACAACTGCCTACAGAGGGATTGTTACTCGCAAAGTGGGACAGGTGGTGACCCTAGTCATTCTGCGAATATCCGGACGGTTGAGTGGTATGGCACGGACCTCTGTAATACGCTGTTGTGTTCTGGCACAGCAGTAGCTCAGCATTAAAGACTGCAGTCGGAATGTGCTGACAGACAGTCGGGTTTCAGACTTCATACTCCAGACATTAATGCCAATGTGCTAACTGTTATTCTATCAAATTCTATGTTTCTAAGAGATATGTTTACAGATTGTCCCTGATTTTGGACCTTTGTCTCACTTATATTCACAGCTCTGTTCAGATATCTTGCTCACACAGGTTGACAGGTATGGTCAGTCACGACTGCACACAGTCAGTGTCCCTCACACTTGATCAGGGTTGACCTGTTTACGTAGTGTCTTCCTCACCCTCATGCCATTTTCCACTTTGCAAATGTGTGCATTATATTCTCCCTCCTATTCGTGTCTGGACACGTGTCACAGGAAGGTATTTTATCCTTGGTGGTCGGTTATGCATGCCCACTTAGTGCTGGACAGTGTCATGGGCCTCCACTGCACGTTCTGACTTGTGTCCAGATATCTACTGGATTGGACATCATGTCATCATACCCATTCTACTATTTACACAAGTTGGTCATCCCGTGAGGGATATCCCAAAAATTGGTCAAGACCAAAACAAGTTAGATAATGAAGATTTTTGTGGCTTCACGAAAACGTGCAGGGGGTTTTACCTGCAGGGGATACATGGTTTGCAATCCTGACACTGCCTAGGGTGACAATACCTACTACATATGTGTAGGGGTCACTGTGTATAGCTGTTTCTACAACAAACCAGTGGACCAAATGCGGCTGGATTTGGTGGATGTTCTGGTATGGTGGCAGGTTGTGTGTTGTGGAGGGTATGCTGGGTAGGCTATTATGCATCCAGATGTGTTGCGTTTATTATGGCCAGTTTCATCAGGTCCCATCTGTGGGTATGTGATGGTGCTGTATCTATACATTTGTCTCGCATATTTCCATATTCATGTGTTTGTGGGATTGTGTTATACACTATGGCCTGTCTGCTTGTCTTGCAGCTGTTTCTACATGAGGTTGTGTTTCTTTCCACTTCACCCGCTGCCCCCTCATACACCTCCAGTTCACCTTTTCTGCATACGACACAAGTATCTCCTTTGAGGAATTTACCATTAAACACACACCCCTCAAACGCGAATTACTCACACCCCATAGAGCAGTACTTTGGTTGTTGGCCCATGACACGGCCAGAGTTACACATTGACTACCCTACATGTGTCGGGTACCTTTATGGTTGTGTGGACTACCCTGCCATGTTTGCTTTCCACATACTATACCTCACGCACATAGGTACACGCCCTTACTTCACTTTCATTACTTGGTTGGTGTATCCGGGTACTACCCGTTCGACTGTGTCACATACACATTCGGATTATACAGCTGACTTCTGGATTTTGCCAGCCTGTTCTACTCATTGGTAGGATGGCACCTTTTCCTATGTCCAAGCTATTCCTTACACATGTCCGAACGTTGTGGACTTTGCCTCCCCACAGTCAACAGTTGTGTTTCTACCTTTTCAATTGGCCACAGTGTGACATAGGGTTACCACCTGTCCCACTTTGCGAGGGACAGTCCCTCTTTGGGCAGTTGTGTCCTGACATGTAATTGTCGACATGGCAAATGTCCTGAGATTTTAGGGCAAACATATTTCTTATATTTTATGTGATAGTTGCATTAAACAGTTAATTCTGTATCTGAAATACCTGACTGTTATGAGAAACAGAATAAGCAACTAAAATGCTACAGGAATATGCTTTTCTGTAGGCAAAACAGTTATGTTCTGTCCTTTGTACTGGCCGTGGGTATGTGTCGGCCTGTACAGTCTGATGTCTGTACCAAACATGTCCCACTTTGGCCATTTGTAAGGGTGGCAACCCTACTGTGACAGTTGCGGTGAACACAGCATATTTTACAGGCCGACACATACCCACTGTCAGTTCGGCAGATAGAACTTACAATTCTTGCCTATATCTAAGCTTATTCTTGTAGCATTTCGGTATCTTATTCTGTTTGGTATGACATTTATGTATTATACGTCCAGTGAAATATGTTTAATGCAACTATTGCATGACGTCTACGGAGGAATTATGTCCTATATTCTCTGGACATTTGCCAGTTTTACATGTTTGTGTCAGGACACATCTGCCCACAGAGGGACTGTTGCTCGCAAAGTGGGACAGGTGGTAATCTTGGTCGACGGTATGGATCATACTGTTCCTTTCGGCCTACATGTGTCCGTGTTGTTATGGCTCATTTATATGCTCCTTCTGTTTCATTTACATGCGTATGCTATTTCCTATAACATTTGGTATGTGAAATGTTGACATACCTTTTGTATGTGACTATTACATGGCTTGTGGGATATGATTCAGACATACAGTCACTACCTATATCTACATTTCTCCTCATGTATTTTGTTATGGACACATCTGCACAGCTATGTTCCATCCCTCAAATTATGGGTTGGCTGGTGACCCTCTCCGTTGGACTGGACATACCTACTGGCGGCACGCTAACACCTGATACATTTCACTTCCACATGGTATAGCTATCAACACTACGTTGGACTACAGGTACACGGTTTTCCTGTCATTTGTTCATGAGTAGGGACCTGTTATTCCCTACCGTGCATTTGTGTTTGAGTCTTCATTTTCTGTTCGCAAGGGCTCTGCTTTGCATACGTTTCAGTCTCCACACAGACACTGATAGGTACGATTACTATTGCGGGTGAAATATAATATTCAGCAGTTTAGGTTGCTCTTCAAAAGCCGACATTGATACGCCTCCCTGCGCATCTTCGATACGCCCCTAGCACTCATGCACATTTCCTATCCACGTGGCTGTGGTGGCTGCGCACCTTCATTAATATGCATATGGCGAGTCTACTCCACATCTACGCCGCACGGCCGGCGCAAGCCTTACGCCGGACTTGCGCCAAGCTTCATGAATCCGGGGGAGACACTTCTGTATATTTGATTATCTTAATCCTGTACCAAAGGATGCAGCTTTTTAATTTCCTTGTGTCGCTTTTAATTCTATGTCACAAAACATCTGCATTTGTAAGCTCCTTTTCTCATGTCTCACATTCATCTTTGTTTAGTTGCAGGGTAGCCCCCTCCACCTCCCAGCAATGTGTTATACAGCTAACAATGTTCTATGTTTGTAGATTTTGTGTCATCATAATTATATACTGCTCAAACAAAGGCCACTGGTTTCAAATATAGACTGGTTAGATATTTGGGGCTATTCTACAGCTTCTCAACATTTAGACTGTAATATTTTAACACACATACATCTCAATTTAAAATGTTTACACATATTTACCTGGGTTGGACAATCATAGTCCTTTCTGCTTGCCAGTTGCCTGACTAAAACAAATCTAACATAACTCGATATAGGAAGCAAAAAGAAATAAAACAACTGCAATGTTAATTTCCCATCTAGTCCAAAAGAACAGAATAAAGTTATCATCTTTTAGTGAACCTTGTTAAAAGAATATGATTAGCACTTAGGGGAACTGCAAGCAAGTAAGATATGAAAGTTATGTACTTACTATAATGATACATCTGTTTTGTCTTATTTTTGTCTGGTTCAGTATGTGGGATGTCTGATCCAGACGAATCTGAACTAGGCACCTTATACCAGAGTATTATATCAGCGACGTCTGACTCCTCCCCTACCCACAATGCCCTCCTCCTACCTAATTTACCTTAGATTGAGTTTGATGACTGATTTCAAATGGTCTCTAATAATCATAGGAAGGAAATTAAGAAAAAGGGATATTATACGTTATGCACTATAGAATAAAGTGGAACAAGTGACAGACAGGGTCCCAACAAAGCCTGACTGAGCCCCAGAAGATGGAAAATGACAATTTGGAAGTGGTGAGGAAGGAGGGGAGTTGAACCAGCTGAAAATAAGGCAACACAAATTATTGTTATGGTAAGTGCATAACTTTCATATCCGATGTTGTATTTTTTCATCTGATTGAACATATGGGACACATTCCCAAGCTACCCAAAAGGAGTCTAGATGGACTCAATGGAGGAAATTCCTAAGAATGGCAGAGCCAAAGGATGTGTGAGTTCTGGACATGCAAATTTAACTTATAATGAAATATAAAAGTATGGGTTGTAGACCGTTAGTGCTGCATACATATCACTGACAGATACTCTCTTTTTGCAAATGCTGATGAAACTGTAATCACTCTGTGTGAGCCTCAGATTCAGAATGTAAAGATAGCCCTTTTGCCTTATAAACAAAGGCAATGCAATCTGCTAGCCTTCTGGAAAGTGTAACTTTTGACATATGTTGTCCTAGCTTTGTCTTGGAAAAGGATATAAATAATTGATCTGATTTTCTAAAGTTTCGAGTATGGTATAAATAAAACCTTAGTTGTCTGTGGGCATGTAAGGTATGTATGGTGATACTCCCTTGTTAGTAAAGTATGGATAAAAAATATTGCAAATCAATTTGTTGGGCCAGATTAGATTCTGATACCACTTTGGAAAGGAGGAGGGATTCATTCTCAGTGAAACTCTGTCCTTGTGGAAAATTAGGAAGGGGAGTTTGCATGAAAGTGCTGGTAGTTTCACAACTCATTTTGCTGATATTATGGCAAACAAAAAGACAGTTTACCAAGAAGGGTATTTAAATCTTCCAAAGCTGCTGGTTCAAAGTGTTTTTGTGTTAAAGAATGAAGTACAACTGTAATGTCCCAAGGAGGGACTAGATCACGAACAGGGGGTCTCAGTAAAGATATTCCTCTAAGAAAGGCCTTGGGCACCTTAAGAGATGTCATAGATGAATCATTATGCCCTATGTGAAAATTTGAAATGGGGGTCATCTGAACTTTAACTGTAGAATAACTGGAACCTCCCATACAAAGTTCAGAAAGGAAATCCAGAATTTCTGGTAGAGGGGCTGAAAATGATCTAATCCCTTTGTGGATGCCCAAACAGAATTTTTTTTCCATTTTCTTTTGTAGGACTTCTTGGTTGATTCCTTCTGAGAAGAAAAAAATATGTGGACTACAAGGGAAGAAAACCTGTCATCTCTGGGTATTGTTGAAATTGGAGAAACCATGCAGTTAGTTTTAAGGTCTGGTCATCTGGTAGACATATCCCTGAAAGGTGACTGAGAAGATCAGTGGTGGGACCCAGCACCCATGCTAGGTGCAGTATACGAGGTCAAATAAAGGGGAAACATACATGCCAAAGTCAAAAGAGGGCAATGAGGCTTACCCTGGTCTTGTACTTCATGGCTTTCAAAATGAACTTGGTGAGAAAAGGAATTGTTGAACATGTATAAAGGAGACCGGGGGCCAAAAATGAATCACAACATCTCTTGGTGAATGACCCTGTGGAGGGATGAGGGTGAAAAAAAATGCTGCATTTGTTGCTGAGGTAGGAAACAAAGAGGTCACTCCAAGATTGTTTCCAGCAGCTGAAAATCTCCATTGGCACTGTTTGTTTGAGAGAGCAGTCGTGAGGCAATAGTATAATTTGTCTCAAGTCTGCTAGCATATTGGATACCCCAGGAATGTGTGGTACTACCAGAAAGTGTTTTGAAGACATTGCCCACTGCCAAACTTGGATGTCTTCCTGGCAAAGAGGGTATGAACATGTTCCACCTTTTTTGTTGATGTACCAGACCACTGACATATTGTCTGTGTGGATGGCAATCACATCTTTCTTTCTTTTTTTCTTTATTTATTTATTGTCATTTGTTAACCAGGTTGGTCCAGCTGAGCCAAAGGTCCATTTTCAGTGCAGACCTGAGGAGAAAAGCTCCAGTTACAATTACAGTCACTCAAGACAAAATATTTTTATCAGAGATGGCATATAGCAAGAGAATTATGCAGCATAGTGAAATAATCAAATTAACAGTTATGTGCATGATTCAGTCTGCAATATACAGTAGCAGTGAGTTAGTCTAGATGTAAGGATGTATTTAGAGGAAGTGGGGTGTTGGCATTTTGTAGTATGTGCAATATGGAGGGGAACTGGAAATGAGGAAAGAGAAGGATATGAGAGGAGAATAGATTTAGGAAGGGGGTAGCTAGAATCAAGTTGGAGCTTGACAAGGTCAGGACCAGCTGTTTAGGAGATGGTGTTTAAGTTCATGTTTGAACTGGGAATGATGAGAGATCTTTCTTATATTATGTGGGAGGGAGTTCTAGAAGTGGGCTATTGAGTATTTGTATAGTGACTTCCCTATATTTTTCTTGGGTTTGTAGATGTCCAGAAGATGTTTGTCAGATGTACGAAGCTGACGTTGGGGGTTGTATAGTGCTACAATATTAGAGAAAGAGGGACAGGTAGTAGGGTTATAAAGAGCAGAGTGTGTTATATGCACTTGAGGAAGGAGCAGTTGTATGGGGAATTCAGGCCATTGCAAAGACTTAAGGGTGAAGCAGTGGTGGGATTTATATGGGAGATTGGAGGCAAACTTAGCTATTTTGTTGTAGGTTTTCTCTAGTTTGCTGAGAAGAGAAGACTGGAGGTTAGTAAGACAGGAGCAGCATACAGAAGAGAGGGTAAAAGGAGAGATTTGGTTAGGGAAGGTTTGGAGGAGGGAGGAAGAGATTTATGATTATGGTACAGAAGGCCATGTTTCTGGTGGGTTTTCTTTATGCATTGATTGATATGTACATCAAATATTAGTTCATTATCTATGGTGACACCTAGTAATTTAGTATGTGGTTCTGGTCTGATGATGGTATTGTTAAGGGAGGTGATGTTAGTGATGAAAGCTACTTTTAGCTGCCTGTCAGGTGCCAAGATCCACCACATAATGCACGCACGCAGGTCACCCCACAACAAGTACAAATATGACTCTGTCGTTGTCCATGTTGGTGTGAATGACCTGAGATGTACCCCCCCTAGACTACATGAAAAGAGACATGGAGGAGCTCTCCGATCTTGTAGCCCAGGCAGGTATGACCCTAGCCCTGAGTAGCATCCTGCCATCACCCAGAATGATACCACAGTACAAGGACAAAATGATTGACTTTAACAATTGGCTAAGCTTCTGGTGTCATTATAAGGGAATCCAGTATCTGTCTGCCTGGGATGACATAATCGACAGACCACGCTGCTTTGCCAGAGATGGCCTGCACCTGTACCCCTTGGGATTCTGGATACTGGCAAAGGCTGTTGCTACCCATATAGTGCCTTTTTTAGGAAAGGTGCAAATGACAAATTCACCACTGAAACAGGTACAAGCAAGCAAAATCTGAGGGTAATGCTAGAAGTCTAAACCTCAAAATGCACTCACTCGAGGCACTCCTTAAAATGGAGAACATTGACATCTGTGCAATGACAGAGACCTGGTTCAAAGCTCCAGAGAGCACCCCTGCATTACCAGGCTATAATTCATACCACACCTTTTGGCCACTAAACCCAGACCGAAACACTAAAGGTGTAGGCTTGTCCATATTCATTAAGGATACCCACACCTCCAAGCTAGTTGCTCAGCATAATGCATCCGAGATTATCCAAGTTCAATTAACTCTGGGCAAAACCACAATCCAGATTGTAGCTTGCTACAGACCCCCCACCATGCCCCAGGATTCCCACTCCTCTTTTCTTGATACACTGGAAAATATTAAGGTACAACCCAACACTCTAATAATGGGTGATTTCAACTACCCTAACATTAACTGGGAAAACTACTCATGTACCAACTCTTTTGCTCAACGTTTTCTGGAAATCATCAATTCCAATGCCTTGGATCAACTTATCCACATCCTCACCAGGGGCAGTAATATCCTAGACCTGGTCATCACCAACATGGGTGACCAGTGTTCCACACCAGAGGTCAGCTCCTCGTTGGTCAGATCTGACCACAAGCTAATCACCCTAGACATCCACATCACACTTCCACCCCCCATTAGGAAAACAACCATAAAAAATTTCTCCAAAGCCAACTTCACACTTCTTAAGACAGAAGTGGCAAACCTCACGACTCCCATGCAGATGGACAGTAGAGGTATGACTGCTGAATCCTACACAAATGCACTTTATAAGCACTTACACGAGTGCATGGATCATGCTATCCCTAAAAGAACCAAGATGCTATCCTTCAAAAAAAGGAATCCAATCTGGTGGTCTTCTGCCATAAACACACTCGACAACAGAAGAAAGAAACTGTTGCAAAAAAGAGTAAAATCCCACGATTGGAGGAACTCCCCGGTCAGCCTCAGTAAGAAGCTGAGATCCCTCATAAAATCCTCCAAAGCTAGTTATGAAAACAAAATCACCACTGATTCTAAAGACAACCACAAAGCATTCTATGGCTATGTCAAGAATCTCAGTGGTAACACTCAGATCTGCTCTGAGTTACAGCACAATGACACTAAATATACAGAACCAACTGATATTGCCAACATCCTGGCAGATAGGTTCAGTGCTAACTTTACTCCACTCTCACCCTCTAAAGAGCCCATCTTTATAAGGGAAGAATGCAAAGTTCCTGTAATCACGGCTGCACAGGTAAAAGCCTCACTCTCCAAAGCCAAGAACACAGCATCCATGGGACCTGACAACATCCCAGGCTGCCTTCTACATGAACTACAGAATGAACTGGCACCCCACCTAAGTACCACATTCAGTCATAGCCTCACCTCAGGCTTTGTGCCCATTGAATGGCACACCACAATGGTTATCCCATTCCACAAAGGGGGGGCCACAACAGACCCTGATGAGCCTGGTCTGCAAGGCCATGGAGTGTATCATCATGGAACTCATAAACAAAGACATTGGAGATCTCCAAACTCTGGACTCCACACAGTTCGGGTTTGCAAAAGGCAGATCATGTCTCCTAAACCTGACAGACTTCTTTGAAGTAGTCACCAAAGCCATAAATGAAGGTAAGGTAGTTCACACAGCCTATCTAGATCTCGCCAAGGCTTTTGACACCATCCCCCACTCTGGAATTATAGATAAACTCACTAAACTAGGTATAAATTCCTATATCATAAGATGGGTTGCCAACTGGCTTACTAACAGAACCCACACTGTGAAAGTAGCAGACTCCAAATCAGACTTCAGACCAGTGACAAGTGGAGTACCACAGGGTTCAGTCCTGGGTCCTCTCCTGTTTGGTATCTACTTATCTGAAGTACAGGCTAACACAGAAGGTCTTTGGCTAACTAAATTT
This sequence comes from Protopterus annectens, assembly GCF_019279795.1. Classification (NCBI taxonomy): domain Eukaryota; kingdom Metazoa; phylum Chordata; order Ceratodontiformes; family Protopteridae; genus Protopterus; species Protopterus annectens. Next base: position 698,067,479 of record NC_056739.1, read on the forward strand.
GCAGATGACTGCAAACTAGGAGCCATAATCGAAACTCCTAATGATGTGGACATCCTACAAAAGGGCCTCACTGAGACAGATGCCTGGTGTCAAAGCCATGGTCTCAAGCTCAATACCAAAAAGTGCATTGACATCCCCTTTGGTAAAAACTCTGTACCCATGAACTATCACATAGGCGGTAGTCTACTTAACACCAAAAGTGTGATGAGACCTTGGGACACAGGTGGACAGTAGTCTCTCCTTTGATAATCACATCGCCACAGTGGTCAAGAAATCCTTCTACATGGCACACCTCATCACAAAAGGTTTCTCATCCAGAAAAAAAGAGGACATTGTTCCCCTCTACTCATCACTCATTAGACCCATTATAGAGTACAATGCCCCTTTTGGTATATATCTCACAAGACATCTACAACAACTGGAAAGGCCACAAAAATATCTCACAAAGAGGATTACTGGCCTCAAGCAGATGCCTTACGCAGACCATCTCAAAAAACTCCAGCTTTACTCCGTCTACACAGAGGTGATCTCTGCCTAATATACAAAGCTATGTCAAACCCAGAGCTGTTGGACATGCTCCACTTAAAGAAATTCCAATCCCTCTGAGCTACATGCTCTAGGGACCTAAACCTTGTCACCACACTAAACAGAACATGCTGGAGGGATAGATTCCTGTCACAGAGACTTCCCATACTCTGGAACAGACTACTTATGTTAAACAGAGCTCCTCATTAGTACTCTTCAAGAAAAATCTTGATGATTGTATGGGTAATAGGAAATTCACCCCAGGGATCACTTCTGTGGTTCTGCTTGACAGGGGCACAGGAAAATAATTTTCTTGGGTGGTGAAAGCCAGGGTACCTTTTTGGTTAGGCTTGTATAGGCCCTAGGGCCAATAGCCTAGTACCTACCTATGAACCTATGATGGAGAAAGAGGATTTATGTTGAGTTAGTGTTTTAGGAAGAAAAAGTAGAAGTTTAGTTTTTTGGGGATTTAAGATTAGTTGATTATCAGTGAGCCAGGTTTCAGTGGAAGAGAAAGTGTTTTGGGTAAGAGAAAGGAGCTCAGGGATACTGTGGGCAGTGGTAATAAGGGTGGAATCATCATCATATTGTAAGAGTAGAGAGAGATTAGCAGCAGAGTTTAAGTTATTAGTGAAGATATTGAACAGGAGGGGACCCAAAATGGAGCCTTGGGGAACACCAGTGTAGACTGGCAGAAATGGGGAGATGACAGTTTGCCAGTGTAAAGATTGTAGTCTATTAGATAAATAACTAGTGAATCAGGCTATAGAAGAGGTAGAGAGGTGCAAGTCAGAAAGTTTAGTTAAGAGTTTAGAGTGGGAGACAGTATCAAAAGCCTTAGAGAGGTCAAGGAATAGACAAGAAAGGAGAAGGTTGCTGTCACGGGCTTCTGCTACAGTTTAGGTGAATGAGAGTAGAGCAGTAGATGTGCTGTGATGAGGTCTGAAGCCGTGTTGGGTGGGAGTTAATAAATTGCCAAGCAAGTGTTTGAGTATCTGAGAATGAACAAATTTTTTGAGTAGTTTGGAGAGTGGGATAGTATAGCAATGGGATGATAGTTTGAGGGATCAGTGGAGTTACCACCTTTATGGAGAAGAATTATGTAAAAGGATTTCCATAAGTCGGGGAGAACAGACTTGACAATGGAATGATTAATGAGAATAGAGGCTAGGTAGGCAACAGAATTTGAAGCAATTTTAAGGAACTTGGGGGGTAAATTGTCTACAGAGGGAGAGCAAGGCTTGTGTTTATTTAATTGGGACTTGATAAACGCAATGGAAGCGGGTTGTAAGAAAAAGGTATCAGAGGAAGAAGAGGTGAAAGCAGAGAAGAGGTTTTGGGAGTATGTTGAGTTAGGTTTTAGATTGTTTCTATGAAGTAATTGTTTAGTAGGGTAGCAGTTTCAATTGCAGTATTGAGGGGGAAGGGGTTTGGGGTAGGTGGGGTACTGGGGTGGAGGATTGAGTTAATCGTGGACCAGAATTTCTTGGGGTTGGTATGAGGGTGAAGTGGTTGGAAAGGAAAAATTATTTTTTATCATTAACGGTTAATTTCTTTACACTTGTTTCTGAGTTCTTTGTAGTGTTGGAGTAGGGGAGGGAGTTTCTTTTTGAACCAGGATTTCCATGCATTGTCTAGGTAGATGGCCCTGAAAAGTCTACAATGCTAGGAGAACCACTCCCATGTCCAAGACACTTATGTGAAGTTTGGCCTCTGTTGATGATGTCATCTCTTGAACCATCTTCCCTTCAAAATGCCATCCACACAACTCTAGAAGGGAGGCATCCATAGTGATTGTGGCACTGGGATCAGGTGGACAAAGATCTGCACAGTACAACTGCCTGGGATGTAATTCACCAGTTTAAGTGATTCCTGCATATCTGCGTAAGATGGATTCTGGTGTAAAAGGGATGAAATTTTGGTGACCATTGTACTACTAACATCCACTGTAGGACTCTTGTGTAATATATGGTTAATGGAACCACTGTAATAAAAGAGGCCATATGTCCTAGGATACATAAAATCAGTATTGCTTGTTGTTGAGGGTGTTGGATCACTTGAAAAGCTACAGACCTTAATAAGCTGAATCTTGCAGTGGAGAGTTTTGCAATTTGTTGGACAGTGTCTATTTGGCAAACTATAAATTCTAGACACTGAAAGGGAGGCAGTTTGCTTTTGTTGTAATTGACTAATATTCCCAACTGATTTGCAAGACACAGAAGGTATGACTGGTGCTGCAATAGTAGATCCTTGGAGGTAGCAGTTAGGAGCCAATTTTCTAAATATGGGAAGACCTGAATCCCTTGCAGCCAGATATGAGCTATTGCAACTGCCATCATCTTGGCAAATAGCCGGGTGGGGGGGGGTCTGAGATCAAATGGAAGTACCCTGAATCAGTAGGGATTGGCTCCCAGCCTGAAATGGAGAAACCTCATGGACTTCCTTTGGAGCATGATATGATAGTAGACATCTTGAAGATCAGTTGAGCACATCCAGTAATTTTTCCTCAATAGAAATAGAATGGACTGCACTGTGACCATCCAGAATTTTGTCTATATGACATATAGATTTAGATTGCAGAGATACAATATCAGTCTGAGGTCCCTTGTCTTTTAGGAACCAAAAAGAACCTGGAATAGACTTCAGATTCTGACTGTTCTAGGGGGATTGGTTGGATGACACTTCTGTTTAGCAACTTTGATACCTCTGTTGCTGCAGATTCCAATTGACTGGGTGTAGTATCAGGAATCTTTAATCTTTTTTTGGGCATCCAAAAATGGTATTGTACAGCCTGTGGTGATAATCCTTAAAGCCTACAGATCAGAAGTTAAGGTTTGCAGGCTAAAGGGTGTTAGAAGTGTCCTCAACTGCCTCCAAAGTGCAACAGTTGGGCAAGCATTCAGGGATGCTGGTAAGGTTTCTGAGTGTAGGGCCCACAAAAGCATCAATTTTGTGGTCCACCTTTACTTTAGTGTGGCTGCCACGAGGATTACCTCCTCCTCTGCCTCAGGAATTCTATCCCCAGGCATGTCCTGGTGAAAACCTTGGTACTTTTTGAACCACATTTTACCTCCTTTCTGATTCCTTAAAAGAAATCTTTGAGGAGAAGAAAAACTGATTCCCATGGCAGATGTTTTTACTACTCTGTTCACTTCTGGTAAGCATTTCTATTACCTTTGATCCAAATAAGGTGGAACAAAACAGAGGGCATTTTTAAAGGACACCTTGAAGCTCTCTGCAAAATCACATAGCCAGATCCAGGCATGGCATGGTAATACCTGTGCTGGCTGCCACTGCTGCACTATCAGCTGTGTTAAACAGCAGACTCATGGCCACATTTGAGGAAAATTGTAGAGTAGACATTTGCACATTCACCATCTTCTGAATGGCAATAGGTAAGCTACCTGGAAGAGACTTGGAGAGCTCCTTGATCAAGTCTCTTTGGAAATGTTTCAGATGTGCCAGATGGTTCTGTGCTCAGAGTGCAAATATCACTGAAGCATATGCCTACTTCCCCAGTCTGTCCAATGCCCCTGACTTCTATTTTGCTGCTGCTACCACCATAGTATCAACCAGAGATTCTTGGACCAATGTCTCCTATCTCTTGGGGAAAACTAAAATCCTATCTGGCTTTTCGGGAGCAGGCTGTGCCACATCAGGTTCCTTCCAACACTTCTGAATAACAAAGTCTGTTAAGGAATCAGGTGGTAAGATCATCCAGGATGTTGAAGGGCCAGAACAGAAAGCTTCAAGAAACACAGACTCATCAGAAGAAGTTTCTGTTGACCATTCCCCCTCTGTTTCATCAACTCCAGAATATCTCTAAAGGTGATGTCTTTGAGGGGGGATCTTGAGGAAACTTCTCCATCATCTAAGTCTGTGTCTTCGGTGACAGTCTTAGTAGAGGAGTCTATATGCTTCCACCTGCATGTCCTTTTCCAGGGAATGTTTCTCAGAGCCTCTGATGCAGACCCCTCAGAGTCAGATGGGAAGCTTGAATGTTGAGTCTCAAAGCTAATTCAGTCTGCCTGTCCCTGTTGACCTAAATGAGAGGAATGAGTTACAGGATCCAATGGGAGTTGGGATGGATCCAAACATGGTGCATGCACCAGTCGTCTTGGTCAGCTAAACTCCTCTTCACAGCTTCATAGGCCAACTCATCAAATGGAGCTGTGGAAGAATTATCCTTATCAACAAAGTCAGTAGCTTTCTTGACTCCAAAGGAGGTCAGCTCTGAGGAGGACTTCAGAGTCAAGGTATGTAGAACCAAAACACTGAGGGGCAAGGATGGCTCTGAAAACTTTGGAGTCAATTCCACCTTTGGGACTCTGATGCTTTGGCTCTGAGGCTGTTCCCAACTCAGAGGAAAAGGTGTTGAAAAAGTAATAGAAACTGTCAAAGACAAAGTGTCCAAGACTATCAGAACCAATGTTGAAACAATGGAGGGGTTCTGCTCCTAATGCGCTGGCTTCAGAAAAGCAGATGTAGTCAAAACTAGTATAGACCATGTCAATGGGCCAGACTCTAGCCCTTTCCTTGGAGCTGGGGCTGAGGGGATCCACAGCTGAATATGTGTCCAGAAATTTTCTCATCATCTGGACAACATCTATTTTAGTTAGGCTTCTGGTGGATCAACCAGACCTCAAAGATGAAGTTATAGATGAAGTTCTTGATGTAGATTTTGAAGTATCGAAGAATGAAGTTTGTGGTTGACTGACCCTGGGAAAAAAAAAGTTTCAGAGAGGGAGTTTGGATCCTGGTTTAGTTAGATCTGACTGCCTCAACAACTGTTTTCCTTTATGTTTCTCTCTAGATTTCTCTCTTTCTTTTTCTTTAAATCATTCTTTCAGTTTTTTGGCCTCTTTTTGTCAGAAGGAGAGGTGGAAGGTGCCTTGAATTCAGTGGATATTCTGGGGTCTATATTACATTCTCGAAAGCCGACAATGTCAAATCTGACATTGTCGACAGAGAATAGTGAAACTGCAGAAAATCAAACAAGTAAATGGAAATCTCCGTAAGGGGATATTTCCATTTACTTCAATGAAGTGCAGTCTCAGAGTTGATATATTTAAGTAGCAGGGGATGTAGGGGGTGCAGGGGGGCTTGCCCCCCAGCCTACACCGTTTAGTTTTTTTTTTTGTTTTTATTTTTTTTTTTTGTGAACATTCAATGTTTTAACAGTTTGATCACTAAAGGTCGACCTTTAGTGATTCGAACTGTTAAATATTCAATGTTCTAATACAGACTCAATATTCTGGACCCTATCTGAGGAAGAAGAAGTCCCTTTAGGATAATTTTTTTTCCTTTCTGCCCCAAAGACCTCTGGTGCTGAAGCTGGCACAGATGTGCAGTTCTCTTGTAAGTAGGAAAGACGTAAGCAGTACTCACAAATGGAATGGGGAACTTGGCGGGGGGTATCTTGTTTCCACAGACAGAGCACTTTTTAAAACTAGGGGACTTTTCAGACATCAGAAGAACTTTCTAATACTAAGAAAATTCTAATAACAATACACTACAAGTAACTAGATATAGACAGATACACACACACGCACAAACATATATATATATATATATATATATATATATATATATATATATATATATATATATATATATATATGGGTCTACTTTGTTTCATTGAAAGCTCATTTCACTGAATTTAAATTCACCCGGACCAAATTGCTGAAAGCTCAAATTACTGAAAACTCATTTCACAGAATCTCATTTCACTGAAGTGAAGTACTGGCACTTTGTAGAGTACTACTATAAGGCAAGTAAAAGGTATATGTCCTTTTCCCCACTGTAGTGCGATCCTGGACCTAGCTTGGTTTTATATTATATTTCACCAAAAGCTTCAAAACAATATATTTTAAACCATAGACATGCATACTTACAACACCAATGAGTAACTTTTTCCAGAAAACAATATATACCCAAGCTAAGAGGGGGGTTGTGCCCCTGCACCCCTCTAACTATATATACTAACTCCTGGACCACACTACAGTGGGGAAAAGGGCATATACCTTGTACTTGCCTTATGTACTCTACACAGTGCCAGTACTTCACTTCAGTGAAATGAGTTTTGAGTAATATGAGCTTTCAACGATTTGGTCAGGTTGAATTCAAATTCATTGAAATGAGCTTTCAATGAAACAAAGTAGCCTCTATATATATATATATATATATATATATATATATATATATATATGTATATATATATTATATGTATATATATATATATATATATATATATATATATATATATATATATATGTATATATATATATAGATATATATAGATATATATATAGATATATATATAGATATATATAGATATATATATATATATATATAGATATATATATATATAGATATATATATATATATATATATCTATATATATATATATATATATATATATATATATATATATATATATATATATATATATATCATCATCATCACCAGCCCTCTTTTCCTCTTTTTCCTATTTTGTTCATGGGGTTTGGGTATCGTGTTACCTGGCCTTCTTCAACACTCATGCCTGACTGTTGCAGATCTGCTTTCACACAATCCATCTACCTCTTTGCTGGATATCCTCATTTCATTTCCTCTTACCTTCTTCCTGTCTGTCTCAAATCTTCTTCCCCAGATTGTTTTCAGCTTTTCTGCACATATGTCCGAACCACCATAATCTGTTCTTTTTGATCGTTTCTACAATTGGAAGTACTTTTGCTTCTGCCCTTATGTCTTCATTTAGGTTCATAGGTTCATAGGTTCATACTAGGCTATCTGCCCTAGGGCATTTATAAGCCTAGCCAGAGTGTGTGTGGCTTTCACCACCCCTTAGGATGAGAATACTATACCCATTAGTTTGCTGTGCCTCTGTCCAGCAGTGACACAGAGATGATTCCCGGGGTAAACCTACGATCTCCCATCCACTCATCAAGATTTCTCTTGAACAGAGTCAGTGAGGGGCTCTGCCTCACATGGACTGGGATTCTGTTCCATAGTGTAGGGAGTCTCTGGGTGATGAATCTGTCCCTCCAGCACGTCCTATTTATATCCGTGTTGAGGTTTAAGTCTCTTGCTCTCGTGGCTCTGGTGGATTTGGATTTTTTGAGGTGGAGCATGTCCATTAATTCTGGGTTGGACATGGCCTTGTATGTCAGGCACAGATCACCTCTGAGCAGATGGTATGCGACTGAATAGAGCTGGAGTTTCTTCAGTCGGGCATCGTATGACATATGTTTGAGCCCCTTTATCCTTTTGGTGAGGAACTTTTGGGGTCTTTCCAACTGCTGCAGGTGTCGGGTAAGGTACATTCCAAATGGGGCGTTGTACTCAATCATTGGTCTGATAAGTGAAGAGTACAGGGTACAATGACCTCTCCTGATCTGGATGTGAATCCCTTCATGATCAGGTGGGCAATGTAGAAGGTCTTCCTAACCACTTTGGCAATGTGAGTGTCAAAAGAGAGGTTACTGTCAACTTGGGTCCCCAGGTCCCTGATAACTTCTTCCGTGTTTAATGGATTACCACCTATGTGGTAATTAGGGGTTACCTTGTTTTTCCCAAAGGGTATGACTATACATTTTTAGGCATTTAGCTTAAGGCCATGGCTCTGGCACCAGTTATCCATTTCTATGAGACCTCTCTGGAGGATGTCTGTGTCTGATGGAGTGTCAATTATGGTGCCCAGTTTGCAGTCATCTGCAAATTTTGTCAGCCACAATCCCCCTATGTTTGCCTGCACTTCAGAAAAATAAATGCCGAACAAGAGGGGGCCCAGGACTGAGCCCTGTGGGACACTGCTCGTGACCGGCTTAGAATCTGACATGGCACCAGCAACTCTAACCCTGTGTGTTCTGTCCTTGAGCCAGTTTGCAACCCATCTTGTGACATATGGGTTTACATCTAAGCTGGTGAGCTTTTCTATGATGCCCGAGTGGGGTATTGTGTCAACGCTTTTGCTAGGTCAAGGTAGGCTGTGTGAACTGCCTTACCCTCATCAATGGCCTTAGTGACTGTTTCAAAAGTCGACCAAGTTCAAGAGGCAGGATCTGCCCTTGACAAAGCCAAATTGGGTAGGATCCAGTGTCTGTAGGTCCCCAATGTCTTTATTTATGAGTTCCATTATGATCCTCTCCATAGCTTTGCAGACAAGGCTCGTCAAGCTTATGGGGCGGCAATTTCCAGGGTCCGTAGAAGCACCGCCTTTGTGGAGTGGGACCACAGTTGCCATACGCCATTCTTTGGATCCTGTAGTAAGGCTAAGATTAAACAGCAGCCTTATGTGTGGGTTTAGTTCCTCATTGAGTTCATGTAGCACACAGCCAGGGACACCGTCCGGTCCCATTGATGCTGTGTTTTTGCTTTAGAGAGCAGCTATCACCTGGGCATCTGAGATGTTTGGGAGGCTAGACTATGGTGGGATAGATATTTCTCCTTTTGGGGAGGGAGGAGAAATTTCCACTGAAGCTGCCTGCCAGTATGTTGGCAATGTCTGTGGGTTCAGTGATTTTTTATCATTTTGGACTAATTCTGAGCATATCTGGGAGTTTCCACCCAGGTTTCTAACATAGCTAAAGAAGGCCTTATGATTGTCTTTTGTGTCATTAGTGATTTTTCTCTCAAAGTTGGCCTTGGATGATTTTATGAGTGATCATAGTTTTTTGCTAGTATTGATCAGAGATGCCTTCCCTTTTAGGGATTTTGCTCTGTCATGTAGTAGCTTTCTCCTCTTGTTGTAGAGTTTGTTTATGGCTGGGGTCCACCAGACCGGGTGCCTGCCTTTGGTGGAAAGGGTCTTGATTTTATTAGGGATTGCTTGATCCATACATTCCTGGAGGTGCTCGTAGAAGGCATTTGTAAGGGTTTCAGCAGCGTGAGTTGTGGTTTCCACTGGCTCGGGGGCCTTGAAGGATATCACTCCAGTCTTAAGAAGTGTGAAGTTTGCTTTTGAAAAGTTCTTCACTGTGGTCTTTTTTGCTGGGGTGGGGCGGGGATGTGGATCTCCAATGAGATTAATTTATGGTCTGATCTCACCAATGAGGGATATACTTTCGGTGTGGAGCATTTTGTCCCCATGTTTGTGATGATCAGGTCTAGTATATTTTCTCCTCTTGTGGGAATGGTGACTAGTTGTTCCATAGCATTTGAGTTTATGAACTCCAGGAACCTTTGGGCTAGGGTGTTGGGGCTTGAGTAATGTTCCCAGTCTATGTTTGGGTAGTTGAAGTCACCCAATATGATGGTGTTTGGAGAGACATTCATACTCTCCAGTGTCTTCAGGAAGGCTGTGTGGGTTTCCTGAGTTTGAGAAGGTGGTCTGTAGCATGCTACAAACTGTAGGGCAGTTTTACCTATGGTTAATTGCACCTGGATGGTCTCCGATGCTTCGTGCATTGCCACTAACCTGGAGGTGTGGGTATCCTTCATGAATATGGATACTCCCCCTCCTTTTGTGGTTCGGTCCGGATTTTGGGGCGGGCATGATATGAGGTATAACCTGATAGTGCTGGGGTGCTCTCAGGAGCCTTGAACCAGGTTTCAGTCACAGCACAGACATCGATGTTTTCCATACTGAGGAGGGCTTCGAGGGCATGCATCTTGAGGTTTAGACTTCTGGCATTGAGCAGTATTACCCTTAGTTTTTCTCCATTTTTGTTTTCTAGGGCGGTAGGTTTATCATTTGAGCCTTGCCTAAAAAGGCACTATGGGGTGGCAGAGCCTTTGCCAATATCCGGAAGCCCAGGGTGACAGGTGCAAGCCGTCCCTTGCGGCAGCGTGACTTGTCAAGCATGTCATCCCAGGCAGACAGACATTGGATCCTTAGAATGACACCAGTAATTAAGCCAATTATTAAAGCTGATCATTTTGTCTCTGTATTGTGGCATCATTCTTGGTGAGGGTAGGATACTGCTCAGGGTCAGGGTCATACCGGCCTGGGCTACATAATCTGAGAGCTCCTCTATGTCTCTTTTCATGTAGTCCAGGGAGGTACGTCTCAGGTCGCTCACACCGGCATGGACAATGACTGAGTCATACTTGTACTTGCTGTGGAGTGACCTGAGTGCTTGTGTTATGTGGAGTCTAGCGCCTGACAGGCAGCTTACTGTGATCTTTTCCTTGTTCAGTCTGGTGAGTGGGACGTCAGTGTGTCTGACTATGGAGTCACCTATAACAAGTGTGTCTGGCATTGTGTTTGGCCTTAAGGGCTGTGACTGTTTAGCACACTGACTTTGAGAACTATGTGTTGCATGTCTTATGTCTTGAGGTGGCAGTTGCTTGTGTGTCTGCTTTGGAGGCCTCTGTAGTTTTGGTAGATTGTTGATCAGTGCCTCCGAGTATGTCTTTGTGTGTTTATGTGTTTGTTTTGCAGTTGTGATAGTTCCATGTGAAACTGGGTTTGTGGTGTGTGTGGTTTCCTTCTCCTCCTGTCTGGTCTTGCCAGTCCTGAGTTGAGAGAGCTCAGCCTCCAGTTTGGCTATATAGTTGCATCTCTCACATGTATTTGTGTTTTGTGGGAGAAGGAGTGGGTTGTCTGTGTACATGAGGCAATTGTAACATTGCCTCAAGATGCCCAGATTCACCAGCTGAACAGGAGAGGACGCTAGCAACTGACCCTTCGACATGCTAGAAAAAGTGAAAAAGTTTGCTGTGTAACTGAGTTAGAAGGGACCTATAGGGAAATCGGTACTCAAGGGGAGCTGTATAAACAGGCGAAAATGCAGTCGCTAAGCAGTAAATAATCAAAAAGCCAGAAAAAAATACTTAAATCAGGAAAAAGTCACTCTTTTGCTCTCTGCTGCTTGTAGAACTCTGCAGGACACCACGAGGAGCTGTGCTGAGTTGAATACAAGCAAAAAAGCGCGCTAAAGTGGGCTTTATTACAGGTGGCTGAAAAGAGCTAGGAATTGACCCAAAATGGCCAATAGACTACAAGTTTCTGGCTGGAACCACTCCTCTAGGGACAAATAGGCCGCTCAGTGCTCCCCACTCCCACTGGTGAACAAAGACACTTCCTTTTATCCAAATAAGGATATGGAATAGCACAGGAACCAAGACAAAGCCCAGAGATCAGCAAACTCTGAAGACTGGACTATTCTAGTTCAGTAAGGCGGGAAAACAAGATTTTTTTTTTTGTTTTTTTTTTTTTTCTTTTTTGCAGAAAACAGAGGAAAAACAGACAGTAAATGCTATAAATGCTTTTAAGCGGCTAGCGCACTTGAGTGTGTTAGCCTACAGGTAAAATTAAGCAACAAATAACTTTTTAAGAGTTCAAAACAGTTAATCAACACAAAAACAGTTTAAATAGAATGCAGAGCTGTATAAACAGGCTAAAATGCAGTCGCTAAGCAGTAAATAATCAAAAAGCCAGAAAAAAATATTTAAATCGTCTGTCTGACAATGTTCATCCTACCACCCTTCTCAGATAGTTCATTTCCATCACATCTAACCTCTTCATCTGCTCTGCCTTTACTGCCCAGGTTTCTGTACCATACAGTAGTACTGGTCACATCACTGTCTTGTACACCTTACCTTTCAGCTTCTTTGACATTCGTCTGTCATAGACTACACCTGAGACTCCATGCCATTTGGCTGCAGACCCTATGATTGTTGCTTTGACCTCTTCATTCAGACTTCCCTTCTTCTGAAGCATCCCTCCTAGATACTTGAAGCTATTTACTTGTTCCACTATCTTCTCTTCTATCCCAATTCTCAGCTTCTTTTGATTTCCCCATTTTGCCACCATTATCATTGTCTTATCTGTGCTTAGATTTATCCCATGTGCCTTCAGTTTTGCATTCCATTCCTCTATCCTTTGCTGAAGTTCTTGCTCAGAGTCTGCCTGCAATGCCACATCATCTGCATACAGTAACTTTGTAGCTCTGTCCCCTCCAGCCTGTTTGCTAACGTAATCCATCACCAGTATGAAAAGCGGTGAGCTCAGAGCTGAACCCTGGTGTACACACACTCCCACAGGTAACCCCTCTGCAAGGCCAACAAATGTTCATACTTGAGTCACTGGGTCCTTGTACATGGCCTACACTAATTCTACCAATGTTTCTGGGACTTCAGACCACTGCAGTACTGCCCACATCAGATTTCTTGGGACCTTGTCATATGCTTTTTCCAAGTCTAGGAATGCCCAGTTGGACGCTTTCCTCATCTCTAGCTTTTTCACATCTATCTGTCTGACTGCAAACATCAGGTCAGTAGTGCTGCATCCTGATCTGAATCCGAACTGCTCATCTCTTATCTTACATTCTACTACTCTCTGTATCCATTCATCAGTCACCCTCTCCACAACTTTCATGCAATGTGATAGGAGTTTGATACCTCTGTACTGCTCACAGTTGTGGATGTCCCTTTTGTTCTTGTACACTGGCACAAGTATGCTTATTCTCCAGTCATCTGGGATACTCCTTTTTCTCCACACTGCTATAAGTACCCTCAGGAGCTATTTCTCCACTGTCTCACCCAATATCTTTATCACATCTGCTGTGACCTCATCTGAGCCTGCTGCTTTCCCTCACTTCATTTTCCTTAATGCTGTTCTTACTTCTTCTAAAGTGTGATCTTTTTTCACTCATTCTAGACTTTTTCTGGGGAAGTACAGCTTCTGTGGGGTTTTCTTCATTCAGAAGCTGCTGGAAATACTCCTTCCATCTGCCTTTCCTGCATTCCATCTTTCTTTTAATCATTTCCTGGATTTCTGCATTCCAACACCAGCTTTCCTTATGTACCATATTTCCATAATTGGCTTGGCCACATATCTATTCTGTAGTCCTAACAGATGCGGCTTTGAGGCACTGCCATTCTTCTTCAGCTCCACCTATTTCCTTCTCTTCTTGGGCTGACAGAGCCCCGAGTAATTCCTTGAATTGTTGTACTTTATCTCCAGTCAAATTCCAGGTCTTCAGCCTGGTCTCTGTTGACCTTAGAGCCTTCTCTGACCACTGCTTATAGCTGATTGTGGCAACCAGTGATTTATGCTGTGGGCCAATTGTTTCACTGGACATGAATTTGCAATAATGGATTCTACCCCAGTGCCTTTTCCTTACTAGGAGGAATTCTACCTGAGTTGCATGTTGGCTACTCTTGTAGGTGATCTTGTGCCTACTGTCTGTCTTTCTGAGCCATGTTTTGGCTACTATCAAGGCATTTGCCAGACAGAAGTCTAGAATGCATTCCCCTTCTTTATTCCTGTTGCTCCACCCATGTGGGCCCAGACAGTACTCATATCCTTTTCTGTCTGTCCCAATATGTGCATTTGAGTCACCCATTAGCAACAACAATTCATGTTGTCCTGCTTTATCTAGTAGGTCCTGCAACTGCTGTCTGAACACACTCTTTCTGTTACTATCACAACCTTGCTGTGGGGCATAGGCTGAGATTATGAATACTGCCCTATCATTACACTGGAGTCTGATTGCCACGAGTTTGTCATTAATTCTATTCAATATATATGAAGAATAATACAGTAACAACGTTATTTAGCTATAAGTCTGCAAAGATCTACGTTATAAAGACCTATGAAAAACACTATGTAATCTATAGATAAAATACTAGAAAGTTTTATCCCACGCAATTATGAAAAATGTTATCTAAAGAAGTAATTTAGCAAGCCTAAGTATCTAATTATACTAATCTTAAACTAATGACTGTCATATAGGGAGGAGTAAGCAGAGAATCGATAAAACACTTTTACTTATCGTGAAAAAGGTGGAGTTCTCAGCATGCATGTCTGCTTTATCAGGCAGCAAACGAGATCTGAGGTAAATCAGCTTGTAGGAGGAATTGTAGGTAGGGGAGGAATCAGAGCTCTCAGATTCAATGTTCTATTATAAGGTGCTGAGATTGGATCCGACCAGATTTGACATCCCACATGGTGAATCAAATAAAAATAGACAATCCCTGGGATTCAATAATGCCTACACTAACAGTACACTAAGTGTACACTGCTGACAGACAAATTTTAGTCTTTAGCTGTTTTTACCAGGGAATATGTTTATCATAACTACACTAACACAAATATTCACAAATCGATGAAATTTGCAACATACCCATTAGAAAATCCAATGTCCTTTGACTTAGAGGTCACTTTTATATAACATTTAACTGCCATTCGGGCTGTTGCAAGAAATGTAGACAAGTATATTTTTTCAAGGAAGCATAAAATAAAAAGTAAATAAAAAGGTTAGGGTGATATTTGGCTTTCCGAGGTTCGCACTGTTATCAACAAAGATCACCCCTTCATCTTTATGCAAATAAATCAATCGAGGTTATTTGCAATGACTATGACAATGCAAAAGCTTCTGCAAGGAAATTTTCATTTTTGTAAACAGTGTAAATTTGATGAAGTTATGCATGAAGTATGTATGAAGTACTAAGTGAAAATGTAAATGCTGATACAATTTCACAAATATTCATTTATTATGAATGAGTGTGGCAATGCCTGAGGGGCAGGTTAAAAATGAGGTAAGGTCACTTTTTCAAGAGCAAAGCTCAGATCCCAGGGAAGAGGAATATGCTTTTGATGGGGGTCTCATGTGCCATACTCATAACATTTTTGACCAAAAAAAAAAAGGATAAAGGAAGGGGTCCATGGGCAGACAAACTGAGATGGATACAAGATACACTTTGATAGAAGCATGTAAAAACATCTCTAAGTAGCATACATAAATATTTTAAAACCAGAGGGATTGAAACCCTTTTGGGGCCTCTGTTATTGGCTAGGCACCACATAGAAAATCTCTTCCACTTCTAAACATGATATTTTCTAGTTGCAAGTTTTCCAGCCTCCTTAAATCCTCATGGAACAAGTGCCTAAAACGTATCAAAATGGAATCATCCAGACCGTCAGTTGCAATTGCTTTAAGTTGGGGTGTACCATTTACCCCTGTTGGCATGTGAGCAGATCCAGTCTTTGAGAATTCTTGTGATAATTGCCCTTGGCCAATTCCCTTAAAAGGGGAAACAACTTTGTATGAGTTAAAAAGGAGGTTTCCATAATGATCTTTGGTAATTCTTTCTGAATCTTGAGAAGTACCATGGGGATCATTGGAAAGGGTGGAAATTTATGCAAGAACACTCCCAGCTACAGGAGCAATAGACCATCTATCTAGCAAGCAGGGCTGTAAGGATGCCTTGAACAGAATTTTTTTTAATTGACTTTTCTGAAATTAGGCAAATAGATCTACTTGAGGTGTTCCTCACATCTGTATCAGCTCCAGGAAAACTTCTACATAGAGCTTCCACTTGTGAGGGTCTGTCCAGGATCTTTTTAGTCTGTCTTCCACTGTGTTTTGCTCTGACAGAATGCACAAGGCCTGAAGAGTCAGAGAATGCTGTAGAGCTAGCACCCAGGCTATCACTGCCAACTGGCAAAGAGGGTATGACCGTATACCCCCTTGTTTGTTAAGGTACCACATCATGGTAGTGTTATCTGTGACCAGTAGAAGTGAACACAGAATCTGTAACTGGCAAAGAATGTTTAAGACATGAATCACTACCAACATCTATGTTACATTTATGTGCTTTGGTGTGCCTTGAGGACCCCACAAGCCTTGCACTTGAATTCCCTTGAGCACAGCTCCCCACTCAAAATTTCGAGTCTCTCTGGATAGATTGGACAGACATATGAAGAAAGAGTCCTGAATTCAGAAAACAGTTAATGCTTCCACCATTACAGTTCCGATTTCACAAATACAAGTGCTGATACCTAGAACTTCAAGGGATGAAGATGCTGGGTCCAGTTCTTAAAGTAGCATTGAATCTTTCTCATGTGTAGTCTGGCTAGTGGCATCATGAGGATCACTGATGGCATGAGACCTAGATTATTGAAAAACTCTCTTACTGATGCCATGGCTGGAAGATAATAATCTAAAAAAATGTCCTGCTAAGTCAGAGCTTTGCCTTCTTTCAAGAAGGCCATAATTTTATCCAATACAACAGTAAAACAATTTGTTGATAGGGAGTGAGAAAAGACTTTTAAACCTTCAGTTTTGAAGCCCAGGGGGGAAACGAGATATGCCACATTGTCTAAGGACCCCACTCAACTGAATACAGAATATGAACAAATCAGCAAGTCACCTAAATAAGGAAAAATATGGATTCCTTGGATTCTGCAATATGTAACCACTGGGGCAAGACACTTTGTAAACTCTCAAGGTGCAGTAGATAACCCATAATGATAGATCCATGCTGTCTGCTTCCATCCTTCCTCAGTGGATGTTTTAACAGATCTGACTAGGATCTGACTTAGCCACTCTCACACTTTAGATCAAAGTCACAGGCTCCTCCCATTACCCATAATCCCCATATGATAGAAAAGTACCTCAGATCAAGTTTGCCAGTACCCTATAATAAAACTGGTACACTATTACCACAGAAAAAACATATTAGAATATAGGAAGTAGTTCTAGACACAGGGCTTGAAGAGTACATCATCAAGCCATGGAACAATCAGTGGAGTCACTCAAGAAACAAAGGAAAAATGACACCCAGATGGGGGATGGAGGGAAGGGTGTTGAGGATGTATGGAAGCAGACAACACAGATCTATCATTATGGTAAGCACATAACTTTCGTATTTGATGTTGTCAGTTCTGTTCCCAGCTACCATAAACCTTGAGTGGTCTCATGAAAGGATATTCCAGAGGGCAGCTGAACTAAAGGAAGCTTATGACTTGAACTTTAAATCCAACTTATAGTGAGATTTGAAGGTATGGACATTCAACCAAGTAGCTGCAGCATGAATGTCATCAATTGTTACTTTGGAGAAAAGGGCAATGGAGGTAGGAACTGACCTAGTAGAATGAGTCATAGGAGAGCCAGGCAAAGACAATCCCTTCTCCTTGTACACACTGAAAATACATTGAAATAGCCAGTGAGGAAGGGTTACCTTGGACATTCTTTTACCCAGTTTTATTGAGGAAAAGGAAGCAAATGACTGATTTGTCTTTCTGACATGTTTAATATGAGGAAAGTAAAGCCCAAGCAGGTGATGCACGTTCAGAAAGTGTAGCATGCACTCCCCTTTTTTGGCAAAATGGGACGTAAACAGTAAGGTTGATAGACTGGATGAGTGATGATTCAGAAGAAACCTTATAGAGAAAGGATGGGTTTGTTCTCAAAGTGTCTCTCTCCTTGTTGAAAACCAAGTAAAGAACTTTACAGAAAACAGCATGTAGTTCCAATACCTTTTCTGCAGAAGTAATTGCTATCAAAAACAGAGTTTTCCAAGAAAGGTATTTCAAATGAACTGTAGCTGTAGGGTGAAAAGGTGGTCTCATCAAAACCTACAGAAGGATGGTAATATCTCAAGGAGTAACAGGATCTCTAAGTGGGGTTACAGCAGGAAGGTGCCCCTTAAGAAGACCTTAGACAATTTCAGTGAAGTAACGGGAACTGATTTTCTCTAATATAAAAAATGGAAATAGCTGCCAACAGAACCTTGGTAGTATAGTAACTAGAACCACTGTGAAAAATATAAAAATATAAGCCAAGAAGTCCAAGATAGCCAGGAAAGGAACTGAAAAGGGATCCATATTCCTACTAGAAGCCCAAGTCAAAACTCTTTTCCATTTGCATTTATAAATCTTCCTGGTCAAAGGCTTCTGTAAGGAAGTCTATGTGGGTCAGAAAGGAGCAATGAGGATCACTGTATCCTTGCTGCATGCTGCTTTCTGCCGAAACTTTAGGATAAGAGGAGTGGGCAGATAGACATAAAAGAGACTGGGGTGCCAAGTGTGGGTCAGAGCATCCCTTGGGGACTCTCTTTCTCTTGGGGGATTAGATTAGGGAAAAGTGCCTGCTAAATTTGGTGTTGATGAGTGAGGCAAATGGGTCACACCACAGATGGCCTCAATGGCTAAAAATCTGATCTTCCACAACGGGATTGGGGGACCACTTGTGAGGAAGGAGGAAACATATCTGTTGTGATTGCACTGCTCTACACTGGCATCGAGCTTCCTTACGCTGCCTCTTAAATCATGTGGCTTCAGCAATGTATATTGACATGACTCAGCTACCATTTTCCTCCTGGATTCAACCTAGTGAGTAACTATGGCTGCTGGAAAGGATGGATTTGGAAAGAGTTCCCCATGGTGTAGCACATAAATAAAGCTCTTTCTTGACCTGCTGCATCTGCACCACCAGGAGTGCCTTCTGTGAACACATATGAGGACCTTGAATATAAAGCAAATGATTGACACACACACGGGTGTTGAGAGATGTCATGGGCATTACCCACTCTTGGGAACACTGTTGTCATCATCACACTGACCTTTAGAGGCACCATTTTGACCTTCTCCACCAAGGAGAAGAAGAGGTTATAGAGGGATAGCCTGATCAATATGGAAACTTTGACTCCCTGCTGATTGGTTTTACAAAATTAGGCCTTTTTTAAGTCTAAAATCAGTTAATGATGTCTGTGGATATGCTATCTTCATGTTTTTTTGTTTGTGTGTCTTTCAGAACTTAATGGGAATCAGTAGAACAAATTCACCTGCCTGAGGAGGCAAGCCAGACTGTCCAGGTGATGTGATATGTATACTACATTATTGCCATATCTGTATTTCTTTGATTTTACTGATTAGCACAGCATTGCCCAACTTTGCAATATTGCTAGATGATGTTACCTTTGGATCTAAGTTTCCTTTGCTTTATGCCTTAATAAATAGCAAACGCATGCATAACTGTGTAACTATCCTTACTACTGCCAGCTATTTCTGACAGTGCCATTGTATTGTAGAATATGCTAATTTTGGGTATAACAAGAAATTAAGGAGTACTTTTCCAATTTATACTTTTCAGTTGCTCCTATCCGTATGACCACCATGCATGTACTGCACCCTGCCTTTGTTCTGCCTGACATGTCATACTGTATCATGCTAGTTGAACTGCCATCACTGTTCTAGGTGCATCTGGCATGCCATGGGCATGTCATTGGGCTGTTATGTGCCACTGTACTTTGATTTATGCTTGTCAAGGCGCAGTATTACCTCAGGGCAAATGCATACCTTGTGTATTCCCATTGGTGTTCTGAAGCATGTTATATGTAGTATCACATTGTGTGTAATATTTGTTCATACCTTGTGTTCAGTTCATTTGCACATTGTTGTCATTTCTGCCTAGCTTTGTTAGCTGTTATACACACTGGATAACAGTCATATACGGTAACACTATCCTACCAAGCAACGACAGGTTACCTCCCAACATACCCCCCCCCCTCCATCATCCCCATGGCACTGTCATAGGTCTGCCACACCGATGTCTATTGCTTGTATTTTGCCATTGCTCTGCTGAATCCATTTTTTCCTTCAGCGTCTACAGTGCATAGATGTAACACAACTAAATGATCACTTCTTTTTTCCAAATTTCTTTTTTGTTGTCATCTTCTTAATTTTGTTTTTTGTCCTTTGTTGTTTTGTTTCTCTCCATTTCATATATTTTTTACAGTATCAGTAATGGAGCTAGATGCAGAGTGGCAGCATCCACTGCACATTGCACCAGCCATGCCATCACATGCTGGGCCTGCAGTACTCTCCAAGCTAACCTCTCTGAGGAGTGACAAAGGTTATCCTGTAGGGAATGCTGGTGGCCTCTGGTGCTGCTTTTCCAGTGGGGTGGTGTAAGCACTTCAGTACAAAGCACTACCAAGTATCCTCTTGGGTCATCTGGTATTAGGTGGGCAGGAAGGTGTGAACTTTGATGGACTAGGAGA
This sequence comes from Protopterus annectens, assembly GCF_019279795.1. Taxonomy (NCBI): domain Eukaryota; kingdom Metazoa; phylum Chordata; order Ceratodontiformes; family Protopteridae; genus Protopterus; species Protopterus annectens. The sequence continues at coordinate 698,087,738 of NC_056739.1, forward strand.
TGGACATGTACATTGGCAATCTGAAATACATCCTTGTGAGACCTGGAGATGCACACAGTTAGATGGTCCAACCACTAGGCTAACAGTCTTCAAAAAAAATGAATGACTTACGATTGGGATTGTCACTGTGCATCTTGGTAGGTGGTCCTCACCCACCCTGTCTCCAGTCATAGTGTTACCCTTCTTTGTGTAGCACTCCCCTCTTCAGTTTTTGCCTAATCCTCCCCATACCATTTTGTCTTTCCTCTGTCACCCTGTATATCCCCTTTGTGCCCCTTCATATTTGTATTAGTATATCCTCTATAGGCCACTGTAAGTGTAATATGTTTTTGCATTTGATCTTGTTGCTGCCTTCTACCCTCCTTCCTACTCAACTTTTACATGTTTCCTTCTCCAGAACCATCTGACAAAGCAAAAAAGAACATCTGCTCCCCAAAATAAAATATACAGTCCTTCACATACCTCCATATAACTCTTCTGTTTGCCCTTCCCCATTTTTGACTATTCTATAAAGCCTTTCCTTCTTATTTATAAAATAAATGTACTTGCAATTTGCTGCATAGCCCTTTTATAGGCTCTTAGCTGTGCCTCTGTTGTATGGCAATGGTGCTTTGATGCACATGTGGATGTGAGCTATCATGTGTGTGCTACCTGTCAGCTACTGGGCCCAGGTTTTGTGACCTACTGTAGCACAGTCCATATCTCTGTGATATTTCTGTAAGCTATATGAGTGAAAGATCTGCTTCTTCAGGATCAGCCATAGCAGTTTCATGCTGTGTTGCTGCTTATGCTTAATTAATCCTCCTTGGGTCACATTGTGCAACTTTTTCATAATATTTTTGACAATACAACAACATTTCCATTTTTTTCTGAATCCCAACCTACATTTGATCTCTAATCACAATTACTTATTTTTGTAATATTTATTGATTCTTTTGTTCTCTTTTTTTTGTTTGTTTGTTTTCATTAAGAAAAATATCAGATAGTGGGAAGTAGCAGCAATGGGGAAAGGAGAAGGAAGGAGCAGAAAAAGAAAATAAATACAATGCCCCAGTATGGAGTCTGCTTTATTGTACCAAGCAAACACAATGGGGGGTGTGGGGGTGTAGCCCCCCATGTTATTGGGTTTAATTTAATATGTTTGCGTTTTGGATGGTGTGCTGGCCAACTAGTTTACTTACCTGGGAAACACATTCATTGATTTGAATGTTCAATGAACATCCATTTGATGATGTCAGTTCAATGAACTGCCTTTCGAGGTAAGTAAACTTAATTGAACTAACATAGACCCAAATTTTCCAAGGCAGACATGCAGGCAGTTAAGTTCTGTTTCAGTTTTATTATAACCCATATCAAGCAAGCAATGAAAAATAAATAAATAAATAAAAGTCAAGCAAATGATATACAGATTTAAAAAATATAGTCACATATTTCAAACAATGCAGTGTTATCAAGCAAAAAGCACTTTGAGCAAAACAACTGTCAAAATAGCCACTAACACAAGGAAAGCTGACAAGAGATAAAAACAGAAAACACACCAGGCCATGAGCCCAAAAGCAGCAGTGTTACAAATTGCTCTAATATGTGCAAATGTTTTCAAATATCGTTATATACATCAGAATACATTAAGTCAAAGAAGTCTGACCACCCTGTCACATTAAAAACATTGATGGATGGATATTGCACATTATTACAATCTCCTCCATGGTGAAGCGAACAAGTGAATGAAATAACTACAGCCAGACTGCTGTCTTCTTTTCCCAAAGCCAATACTTTCTGTCAAATCAATCAATAGTATTTAAAGTGGCAACCATTTTAAATGTTGGCACTCACTAGAGCAAGTCCTGAAATGCGGAGACTGGCTGAAAGATCACACTTACATATACTAAATCTGAAACACTACTTCTCAGAATATTCCCTTTTCTCTGAGGTATGGCAATTTTGAAGTTGATATATATAAGTTTTGGGGGTATGGGGCAAGGGGGGTGTCGTCCCCAGCAAAAAGAAATTTTAGGGAAAAAAACAATTTTCAAGAATCACTCTTCTCCTGCCTTTTTGGTCTTTTTTTACTGCTTTTCAGCACTCAGTATTTTGATATTTCTATAGGGAACCACTTAAAGTAAATGTTGATCAGTGTCTTCAGTATTCTTCTGATATGAAGACGGCCACCCACTGATCCAATCACTACTGTAAAAGTAAAATGCTACAATGCAGCATACAAGAACAAGCTATAGTGTAGATATGTCTACATACATCTCAACTGTCCAGATTTTCACAGAATGTCCAGATTTTTGCCTCTTATTTTTGGTGTGCTGCTTATAACATGTGTGGTTTTCTGGCAAATAAAACATAATTGAAGTCACTAAATACTAAATAGTGGCAGTCATTTGAGTTTCAGACTTCATACCCTTCAGAAAATATATAATAATGGAAAAATCTGTCATTCTAGCAACTTTCTAAGTTTATAGAAGCAATATATTAAACCTGTCCCTTTTTTTGGGGCCTTTGTCCAGATTTCTTCCATTGAGATGTTGAGAAATATGACATAATACAGTATGAAATGATCACAATATTACGATACGAGTGTTGTATCTGAATCTTATACATTTCAGTTGTACTTTTTGCAGTATATTTTATATGAGAATCAAAACGCTTTGACATCTGCTTTCCCCTTGGGCTATAACAACACTGAAAAAGGCAGACTAGCACTTTTTTAATGTCTTATTATAACAATACACATCAGTACCACTGTAACTTAGTGGATGAGTGATCCTTGGAGGAAAATAGTTCCACCACCATCTGAATCAGTAATAGCTATTAGAGGAAATATGTAAACATCTGCAAAAGTCAGTTATGGTTCTGGTATCAACATCCAAGAAGGTATTCGATGCAATTAAACACTGGTTGAAAGTGCATTGTTGAGAGTTGAATTCAGTTTAGTTACAGTATGACTGAAAAGGAGACATAAAAGGGCCTATTGTTGTTGATATAAGCTCCCACATCTTTCCTACTTAGGCATCTCACCTCCATCAAAACATAGATAATTGTCACCTGCTCTGCACCATACTGACCTCCACACATAACACCATCTACAACAGGGGTGTCCAACCTTTTCAGTTGCAAGGGCCGCATTGAGTCAACAGAAATGGTCTAGGGGCAAACGACAAGTGAGGAAGTGAGGACCAAAAAAAAAGGTCTCACATTACCTGCAGAGCAAAAAAAAAAAAAAAAAAAACAAAAAACAGAGGTTTATGCAGACTAGTGTGGCTGTATTGTTTGCAGCTAAATGCCACTCTATGGAAAGGACTGCAGCAGTAATCAAGCCTCATGTCATACATTTTGAGGAGCATGCCTCGCTTTTAAGACCTTCACCACCAGTCCAAAATACTGCACAGGAAGCACTGGCTGATGTAGTATACCAGAAAATAAATCATATACATGACACCTCTTAATGTTATAAGGTCTGTCCACCCCTCAACTCAGTACATTGCTTAAATCAGAGCGCCAGTGGCATATTTTGTGACCTATTAAATACAGTGCCATCAATATATGTGTCAATGATTTCACAGAGGTTACCAGTTCTATAGCTATATAAAAATGTATGCTAGTAGTATGACAGCGAAGATCACAGTTAATACCAGCACTTACCCGAACCATGAATTCAAGTTTATAAAAAACTTCAGACCCAGTGACAAATCTTTGGATGAGTTACTCATCTAAAAACTAAACACTTCAGGACTCACAGCATTATCACAGTGCTATTACTTACTACTACAGGGTGCATAATACTTTTCTTCAGTGCATTTCAAAGCAATTCTTAATTCCTTGCTCATACCAAGAATCTAATTTTTGAAAGTGATGGATACAATGTTTGTTCTTAGATATTTTCTATCATTGGAATATGCACAAGTATGAGACCAGTGCCTCTTTGCACAACATTGTCATTTAATTTCACTCAGATATGTCAAACACTGCTATTTCTTGGAAAGATATTACTCATTATGCCTAGCCAGTGCATCATGGTTTACCCTTGAATGAAAGCACCCATACAGAAAGTGTTCATTTCTAACAACACTGATGTGCAAACTAAAAAGCACAGCATGTTTTCCCTGTTCTAGCTTCTTATTTAAGCAATCTGTCCATGGCTGTTACTATAGCACTCTAGGGAACAGAACCCACCCATTAGCATGAATAACAATTGCATCCCAACCTAAATGTGTTAACAAAAAGTTTTTACAAGGCTCAACCTTCGTTCCCTTGTGAAACATTTTAACACTTGCTTTGAACAGATTTGTCAGTATTTTATAAATATGTTAATTAATAAACTGTTTAACCAAACTGACAGTTTGGTATATCATTTCAATTATTGCCCCATTACATTAGTCCTTAGAACAGGCCCAAAACTTCCCCCTGAATTTTAACCTTGAAAAGTTAATGTGGTCAACCATCTTGGTGTGTGTGTGTGTGTGTGTGTGTGTGTGTGTGTGTGTGTGTGTGTGTGTGTGTGTGTGTGTGTGTGTGTGTGTGTGTGTTTGCATGCATGTACATGCGTGTGTGCAAGTATGGAATATGTGATGAAAAACAGATATAATAACCTCTGTCTATTACACTCAGAATGCGTTTTATAGGGGGGCGTGGCCAAGGATGAACACAGGATAGCAGCAGATTTCTTCAGCTCCACCAATTTCATTACATTGACAGGAATTAATTACTTAAAAAATTAATTCTTGAAGTAATTTTCTTTCTAAATATGTTTGTTTTATATAGTTCTTGAACTATATCTAAAAAAGAAAGGAAATCTTAATAATATTCCTGTCAGAAATTACTTTGGAAATTTTCCTGTCAGTTTATCAGTCTGAAATGAGTTCCAGTAAGACAAATTCTCAAGACTCCAGCATCAAGAAAGAACTTCAGTCTCTGATAATTATAGTCCAGCAACTTACTGCTAAGATGGATAAAATGGATACTAAAATAGACACTTTCATAGAAAAACTACAAAACAAATAGACTTGTTACATATGGACCTGCAACAACAGAAGATCCAGATGACAGGCATAGAAGAAGCTGTGAATGACATGGAAAATAAAATACAAGAAGAGGGAATCAACATTGAGTTTCTGCTGAAACAAAATACACATTTACAAACAAAGCTGGATGACCTGGAAAATAGATCTAGGCGCAATAACATTAGGATTTTTGGACTGCCAGAAAATATTGAAGGTAACAATATTACTTCTTTTTAACAACATGGCTCCCTAAAACTTTAGATTTACCAGAAGCATTCTCTTTTGGTATCGAAAGAGCACATAGATCTATAGCTAATACTAACTCTAACAAAAACTATCCTAGATCAGTTATAGTTAGATTTCTATCATCTTTTGATAAAGAGATGGTTCTTAAATCTGCTTGGGCTAAAGCTCCTGTTAAGTTTAATGAGACAACTGTGCGTTTTGACAATGACTATTCTTCCATGGTAATTGCTAAAAGAAAAGTTTTTCTGCCACTAATAAGGGAGCTTAAAAGCACAGTTTAAAACATACCTTCTGTTTCCTGCCAAGCTTAAAATCTTCCTTCCTGATGGTCCTAAGGTCTTCGATGATTTAGACTCTGCTTTACTGTTTGTCAAAGAAAAAAGGATTTTGGATAAAATAGAAGAAATGGAATGGGCTAGTTCTTCATTAAAGAGATTGGCAACTGAAGCTTCCTGGAAGACTTCAGAGAAGAAGAAGAGAGTAAAAACAAATGATTTGTTATATGTTTTTTTTTCTCTCTCATCATTTTAGTTCATTATTAATCTTTTTGAATATAGTTCCTGCATTTCCAGAAAGCCACAAATATTTTGGAAAAGATTTAATCAAAGTTATTCTCTATGTGCAAAGAAATGTTTTGTTTCATAACCAGTCAAAATGCCTGAGGATTTAATGGCAGGCTGTGACTCAATTTGTTTCTCTTTCTGAAAAAGTAAGGTTAGTAATTTGATACATTTTTTTTATCTTTACCTTTTTTTTCCTTCTTCTTTATTATTTTCTTTGTTTAAACAATGACATTCTATTTAGATTATGTAGTGGGTAAAGGGTGGGGAGGGCAGGAGAGAACAGTAATGAAAATATCATTAATAGAATAATAACATATTTATTTCTTGTAAAAGTTTATAAGTTCTTCAAATGCTATTTCTAATTATACTTTCTTGATTATACTGCTTATGCTTGTTTGTAAATAATCTGTCATGCTTTAACTAATAATAATCAGAACTAAATAAGAGTAAATAATATGTTTTATTTTTAACTCTATTAATATAAACAGTAAGTAACATTCCATTGTATATACTTCTTACAGCTTTCTCTTACATTTTTTATTTCTGCCTCACTCCTTTTATTTTCTACTCTCTTTCTCTTTTCTTTATTAATATATAGAAATGCTTTTGACTGTGTGGGCACAGTGAATAATAGGATTTGTATGAAAACTGAGTTGGGAGAAGAATGCTGAGTTTTATTGCTTGTTGGTAATTTTGAGTTTAATTTCACTTGCATAGAGGCTGTGATGATCTGTGGAATACATTGTGGAGGTTCTGTCATGTTTAGATGCATTTACACTGCTAAATGAATGTTTGTCACTAGTTTTTAATAAGTTTCCCGCCAAAATGTTAAGAGAGACAATCTGGGATGTGGGCTGTCTCATGCACAGTGTCTTTGAGTTACCTCAGAATCTTCAAATCACAGAATTCTCACAGAGAAACTGAAAGCAGTTAGTATAAACATTGACAAGGTTATCACACTGACACACCACACATTCAGGAAAAATACTCTGTTCATAAAATATGTCAGTTATAATGAGTTTAAATGATGTAGTTTCTTGTAGTAAGTAAATGTCTTATTTTAGAAGGCATAAAAATGAAACATTTATTTAAATGTTTTGGAAAATCTACTTAGCAGCAGCATAATAATCTGTGTTAAAATTTGTGTCCCAAACATATACTTTACTATAACTCATTTAATTCATCTGATTGACAAACATAAATAATCTTATAACTCTATTCTGGAAGAAATGTCATGTGATATATTTTAAAGCAGTAGGTTAGCATGATTGTAAAATCTGGTTACTAATATGTGTTTGCTGTGCATTATTTTGTATAAAGCAGACAGATTTATTCTAGGAACAGCAAGTAGGATACTGCTCTACAAAGACACAACTCAGTGAGATCAGATATATATATATATATATATATATATATATATATATATATATATATGTGTGTGTGTGTGTATGTGTGTGTGTGTGTGTGTGTGTGTGTGTGTGTGTGTGTGTGTGTGTGTGTGTGTGTGTGTGTGTGTGTGTGTGTGTGTGTGTGTATGTATGTATATATGTGTATGTGTATATGTGTGTGTGTGTGTGTGTGTGTGTGTGTGTGTGTGTGTGTGTGTGTGTGTGTGTGGGTGTGTGATGGCTTTTTTTTTTAGGTAATAAAGGTGTTTCTGAGAATCTGCATAACTATGCAATATGATTTATAATAATTTTATGAATACAATATTTAACTCTATTGACAATAATGAGTTTAAGTAAATGCTCATATACAAACAATTCAAGATTTTTTGGAAGCTGTTGATAGAATTCACATGACAGAAAATAGATGCATCTTAATGCATGTAATGTCTGAATCATATTAGCCAAAGTTTTTGATTTAAATGAATGTTAGAACATAATTTTCTCTCCTCTTGATTTCTAACATTAAGATTATTTGAATGCTATTAGAATACAAGTGTTATATATTACATAGATCTATATAATAGTATGAACAGTTTTAAAAAAAAAAAAAAAAAAAAAGTTTATTTTAGTTTATATGATGCTGTTTTACCAAATGTGTAGTTTTGTCTTGATAGATAATTGAATTGAAAACTGTTAACCTCAGTTAAATATAACTAGTATTAAATTGATAAGGTGGTAGCTGAGGTACTGCTGCTTAGGGTAGGGGGTTAACTTGAGTAGCAAATACTACTCTAAGTTGGAGTTTTCAACTCCAGGCGGGATGCAAGGTTTAATCCTTACATTATTTTCACTTGTTCATTGTTATATGTATATAGTTTTGACATCCACAATATATTTTGTACACTCATTGTCACTACAAACAAAATTGAATCCTATACAAAATCCCATAAGAGATTTAATAAATACAGCTAAAAGAGGAGATGTAACATTATTTATCTTGTTATTTGTTATTTCGATCATAAGATTCTTGAGTTTTAAAAATGCCAAATGACATCTTTAAAAGGAATTTCTTTAAACATTAATGGATTGAATAATCCATGTAAAAGGGCAAGCCTAATAAGATACATTAATCTACACAAGGCCAATCTAGTCTTCCTGCAAGAAACCCATCTCTTGAAAAAAGATATTGATAAACTAGCCACTAATAAGTATACAGTATTGGTTAGTTCAGAGCACACTCAGAAAAAGAGGAGTGGCTATTTTATGGAATAAAAGTATGCCCATTCCTAAAACCATTAAGTCTTATCAGGATGACAAAGGAATGTTTTGTATGGTTACAATACAAATTAATGGGAAGACTTACACTTTAATTAATGTATATTGGATACCTGGAATTGGTATTAATACAGTGAAACATCATATTGATAAGATCATATCATTCTCTATAGGGGATATTATTTTAGCTGGTGATTTTAATTGTATACTACATGAAAGTGATACTACCACTATAAAGAAAAGAAGAATTACATCTAATGCAAAACATTTAAATGATTTTGCTAATTCTTATCATTTGAATGATATTAATAATCAGATAGAGTCAAAATCATTACCATACACCTTTTTTCTAACAGATACAAAACTTATTCAAAAATAGATAGGGTCTTTATTTCTAACCAGATGGTAACAGATTTAATTAATTCCAAAATCATTTCATGTCCTATATCTGATCATAACTCAATTGTTTTGAATTCATGATAAAAATACTCATAATGTTCAGATCAAAAGGATACCAGCATACTTAACTCAGCTAAAAGACTATAAAGAATATATACTTTCAGAAGTACAACATTTTCTAGACATAAATAATACTCCTGAAGTCTCCATTGTCTATGTTTGGGATGCCTTAAAATCATATCTATATGGACAAAGTATCAGATGGTATAATAATAAAAGGAAATCTTGGGATAAGGAATTGTTAGATATTCAAAGTAAACTAGACTCTTATAAACATAATAATAAAGAAAATATTATGGACAAGAAAGTTATTGAAGAAATAAACAAACTAAATGAGAAATACAAAGAAATTTTAACTCATAAAGTTAAAATAACTTTAGAGAAATACAAGTTTTTGTCTTATTCAACAAGCCCCAAATACTTACATAGCCTTAAAAATAAAACAAAAAGATTGAATAAACAAAACCATATCAAAGAAATCTTTTCTCTAAGGAAAAAGAAGAATGTTTCTAGTATACCAGAAATACTGGATGAATTTAGAAATCACTTTCACAAGATTAACCATAACAACATTAACATGGAACCTAAAGATAAAATAAAGGAGTTTATAACCACAAACATGAATAAAAAGCTTAATAAACAACAGATTAAACTATTGGACAAGAGTATTTCATATACAGAAGTTATTACACAAATAAATAAGCTTAAATCAAACAAAGCACCGGGTAATGATGGTATTATACCAGAGATATATAAAATCCTTTCTAAAACTACATATTCATTAATACATAAGGTTTTATTCTGGCCCAAACTGAGTTAATAACCCCCATCTTGGCAATATACATTTATTTCACCAATTTTAAAACCTAATAAAGATCCAACTAGATGTTCTTCATATCGACCCATCTCATTACTTAATGTTGATTATAAAATGTTTATGAGTATTTTTGCTGATAGATTGAAGACAATTATCCCGGCATTATAGACATAGATCAGACGGGCTTCATTGTAAATAGAAATACTTTTGATAATATAAGAAGAACTTTAACATTAATTGATTTTGCAAATAGGAAAAAGAAAGATTTAACACTTATTAGTCTTGATATAGGTTCAGCATTTGATTCAGTAAGTTGGGACTATCTGTTTACCTTAATGAAATGCACAAATTTCTCTGATGCATTTGTAAATTTAATTGAGCATTTATACAAAGGAACACTGGCTTATATTAAGGTAGGAACATATGTTTCACAAAAATACCCATTCTTAAAGGTACAAAGCAAGGATGTCCACTTTCTCCACTATTATTCACTTTAGTAATGGAGCCTTGGGCTAATTTGATTAGAAACAGTACTGACATAGAGGGTTTTGAAATAGAAGAAAATACAACATCAAAAATTCAACTTTTTGCAGATGATGTTCTAATTACATCAGCAGGATCTAATTCTTCTATGCAGTCTTTATTTGATAAAATGATGAATTTTAAAAGTATTTCTGGTTTAATATTCAATGAAGAAAAACTAAAATACTACCTATATATACACGAAAAATACTCTCATTAGTGATTTTACTAAATATGTACCCAACTCAGGTCAGATAACTTATTTAGGTATAATACTATCTAAAGATATTAAATCTATTATATATAATAACTATAATACCTGTTTTCTTAATATACAAAATCTTTTTAATACCTGGAATAATATGTTTTTTACTATGGAGGAGAGACTTACAATTATTAAAATGATAATATTCCCCAAGATTTTATACTTAATACAATCAATAATACTTTCACCTACAAAAATAACTATCAAGAAACTGAATACACTAATGTTAAATTTCTTATGGGCACCTAATAGACCTAGGATTGCATTAAAGAAACATACTAATAGCTGGTCTCAAGGGGTATTTCTTTTCCAGACTTTAATTTATATATTATCTCTTCTATTATAAAAGTTATTACTTTATTAATAGATCGGTCATATGTCGCAAAATGGAAAGATTATTGGGAGCTAATTAGTATGCACTTCATGAAAATCTCCTTAACACATAAAAATATGATTATAAATAACTCCATGTTGTGGTTGCTAAAGGAATTTTGTACTTCACCTATTACACCTAAACATATGGTCTGTTACCCATTAAATATTATTATTAGTTATCGTAACTTTATATTCATGCACCCTAAGTATAGGGAATGGAATTTTATTGTATTCCTATAATTTATACTCAGGGTATGCTTATGTCATCTACTTCTGAAGGAGCTCATTTAGCTATAGATAATAATCTAAAGTACTGGTATCAGCTGATATCTGATAATAAAGTTAAAAATCTAGATTTCTTAAAACAAGAATTTGATCTAAGAGAAACTTGCTGGTTAGAGGTTCAGATCTTTAGACAACATCTCATTGATAGAATAGATCTAATGTCTATAACAGTTAAAGAATCTATTCCAAAACTGATTGATTACTTGATAATAAATTTACAGCATAAAGTTTCTGATAAAGGTAAACTTTCATATATACATAAAATTATCAGACAAGAAACTTTTTACAATGTAGATTCATACTGGAATTATTTCACCTCTATTAATGGGGACCCACCAACTCAACAAGATAAACAATATATATTGGAATCTGCTTATAGAACTACATCTTCCATTGTCTGGAGACTTTATACATGGAAATTTTTACATAGATCTTTTTATACACCTTTGATGATGAATAAAATTAATAATAAAGATAATCTATGTAAGAGATGTAATGTAGAAATTAATGCTGACTGGGCTCATATGTTTTATGACTGTATGAAGTTGAAAGAATACTGGAAGTCAATTAATGAATTTTTGCAGGCTCTTTTTACAGATAATTTCATTATTTCTAAGTCTCTTATATTATTCAACACACCTGTACCTCAATGTGTTAAAAGATTAAGCTTCCCTTGTTATGGTCTATCCTAGCAGTGGCTAGGAAAATAATAACTAGAAATTGGATTTCAGATACACCTCCTTCGTTCAATGAATTTAAAAATGTTATGAATATAATGTGTCATATGGAAATAAGCACAATTAGAATGAGAACAACTAGAAAAACATCACATTTTATTGTATGGGATAATTTACAAAATTTGTTAAAAAAATTCTAATTTCAATAGCACAGTATTTTAGTTTAATTAATTGATCTGATTGTAGTGGATGTCTTTGTAAATACTTTAGTTGTTTTGTTGAATATTATAATAATACCTATTTTTAATTATTTGTATAAAATTGTTATGATATTTCTCTTATATGTTAAAACAATAAACTTGTTTTGAAAAAAAAAAGAATGCGTTTTATACAGATCGGTGTAACAATCATTTTGTAAGCATTTTGTGTGTAAATTTTGTGTAAGGTCATAGTTGTCCTTTAAGTTTATAAGTTCCTAAAAAGCTTCTTACAACCTCTCTCCACTAGACTATTGGCCCTAGGGCCTATATAAGCCTAGCCAAAAGGTACCCTGGCTTTTCCCACCCAAGAAAATTATTTTCCTGTGTCCCTGTCAAGCAGAGCCACAGAAGTGATCCCCGGGGTGAATTTCCTATCTCCCATCCAATCATCAAGATTTTTCTTTAAGAGTGCTAATGAAGAGCTCTGTTTGATATAGATAGGTAGTTTGTTCCAGAGTATGGGAAGTCTCTGGGACAGGAATCTATCCCTCCAGCATGTTCTGTTTATTGTGGTGACAAGGTTTAGGTCCCTAGAGCATGTAGCTCAGAGGGATTGGGATTTCTTTAAGTGGAGCATGTCCATTTCATGGAAATGTTTATTTTATTTCAAGTAATGTAGCTAACTATTCAGTTTCAAATTATTGTGACTTTTGTTTTATTTATTTGTGAACTTAAGTGTGTGTGTACTGAACTGCTATCATGAACTGTTTGGTATCTACCTATTAAAAAGTGACTCCTCAGGGTTACCTGTTACCATTCAAATAATTTAAGGTAGACTTATTTGTAAGTGCAAGCATTCATTTGTGTTCTTGTTTTGCCAGGGTATTCTCGTGTTTGGCAGCATTCCCATCTATAGGGGAAATTACCTCCCATTTTCAATAACATTTGTGTGTGTGTATCTGTGTGCGCGCGTGTGTGTGTGTGTGTGTGTGTGTGTGTGTGTGTGTGTGTGTGTGTGCTCACATATACATGCAAATAATTCTGGATACATTTCATTTACTTTTGGTAAGACTGTGCTGTCATCCAGTGATTATAACTGATTTGCAGCTGTACAGTGTACAAGCTCATTTGAGTATGGCAGATACTGGCTATTACCTAAGACAGCAGTGCTAATTTACTGTATGCCCTTAAGGCCAATCAGCACTCCTCATTATGTAGCCTTCAATGGTGCAAATCGACAGAACATGCACTTGCTTGTCACATATTATGTGTTGGCAACAGGTGAGATTTATATGCCCATTTGTGAAAGTAGCTAATCCTTCCACCAACACAATGATTTGTCTTATCCAGAATGCTTGTATTTTTTTAGCAAATGCTGCAATGAATGCCAGATGGAACTAATACAACATTTCATAAGAAGCCAAAACTGGGAACACAAAGAATGCAAAATCAGATATGGACAAAAAAGAAGTTGAGTAACAACTAAATTTCTATGACACTGATTTGGTTTACTGATAGAGCCAAATTGCTAGTACAATACCTTCATTTCTGCATTGCTAGTCATCTCTTTCTTCTGTTCTTCATATATCATACATGTTATCTCCTCTCTCCACGATCTCGCTTCAGCTTTTCTTAATCCAGTATAAAAAATGCCCGAACTGTGTTTTCGCGCATGCGCATACCAGCGGAAAGACGCTGGTATGAAAAAAACGTGAAAAAAAGAAAGTTGGCGACGCAGAACAGCAAGTACGCGATGTAAACACACGGAAAAAGTTAAATTAAAATTAAATTTAAATTTAAGGGTCGCATAGAAGAGCTCTGAGGGTCAGCATGCGGGTTGGACACTCCTGATCTACAAGGTCCTGCCCAGAATCTTGCATTTCTAATTCTTGCCAACTATACTCCAACTCCATGGTTCAGATACTCTGTTTAATCTCTTCTGACTGTATCATTTGTTTTGAATGTGGCTTTATACTGAAACTTGCTGCAAGCACTGATGGAAATTGTACCTTTACAGTTCATTTTCAAATCTACAGTGAAGTCAAAAAAACCTGACTAGCAAGAGTATATATATATATATATATATATATATATATATATATATATATATATGGCTGACACATCATTCCATGGGTACAAACAGTAATAGTATAGTAATCGTTGACTCAATTGGCCGGTAAACTGATTCCATACTCACAAGACTGGTCAAAGACAGAGTAACAGTTATTTGTCTTTCTGGTGCCACAATTCGTGATATCACACAGACTCAAAAGTTTGTCTCACCATACAAATATGATTATGACCAACTTAATGTTAATCCAAGTGGGTGTGAATGACCTAAGGTATAAAATCCTTACAGGCATGCATTGAGACATGTTGGATGTCACTCTGTGTGTGTCCATTGCAGTCAGGATATTGGTTCTGAGTGGAAAGATAACTCAGGAAGATACCTATATACATAGAAAAGATTTGAGGGGCATTGCAGGAAGTGATTCTATATTTGTCAGTATAGGGCAAGACTGACATTTAACTTGCTTCACGAAGTCCAACCTCCACCTGTCATTCTGTTGATTCTGCATACTGGCTAACAACCTCACTGCTTCCATATTGCTGTTTTATGCACAGCCTAGCTAATATATATCTCACTGTATCAGATATCAATGTAGAGATTTCCATCCCTAAACTGGACCATATCAAAGTGGCTCTTCTCAGTGCCAGGAGTCTTAACAATAAATTGAGGCTCTCATGCAGTTTTACATACATTTTTGTGTAGCTACTGATACTTGGTTTCAATGTCAAGATACCACTCCCTCCATACCTGGGTCTTGTGCCTACCACACATTCAGGCCTGAAGGAAACTGTGATAGTATTTGTGCATTTTGTCAAGGACCACACCACGTTAAGACAGATTCACAGAGATCCACAAATTAAATTCCACAATTTACCTAATAAGAAAAACAGTCAATGTGTACCTTGTGTTTTAAGAGCAAACTACCCTAGTGGTCCACTGCATAAATAAACTCTAGAACATGAAACAAACTTGTAAATCATGCAACAGATCTAAAATTCCTCATACTAAAGATGGAATCAAGAATATTAAGAAAGAACTAAAAGCTACAATCAGGGCTAGTAAGGCAAATTATTAACTTAAATTTATTTCTGAAGCCAAGGATAATTGTAAGTCATCCTTTAGTTACATTATAACAGCCAGTAATCTTTAGACCATACCCAAACATGGCAGCAGTCATTCAGCTCCAGTGCACATAGCAAATATACCAACAGATAAATTTAGTGCAAACTTTACCTGTGAAATAAGTATCTTAAATCCACAAATTCAAGAATTCCTTAATTACATTAATATCACAAAGGGACACATACTGAAGGTGCTCTTTAAAACAAAAATAGTACTTTCACTGGGCCCATTAATCTACCTTGATGCCTAGTGAATGGCACCAAACATACCCTTGTCAAGCCCTTCCTTAAATGGTTTAACCTGAGCTTAGCTACATGATTTGTCCCTGAAGTGTAGCAAACTAAAGTGGTGCTGCCACTATACAAGTGTGTGCTTAACATGGACAAGGAAAATTATAGATCCATTAGCCTGTCTAGTCTGATTTGCAAAGACATGGCATGCATCATATCTGGTCTTATAAAGTATGACATCAAAAACTTTTCCAGGCTAGGCCACATAGTGTGGCTTTGCTAAAGACAGAACCTGTTTTCTCAGTTTTGTTAACTTCATCCCGAAGATCACACAGGTTATACACAGTGGTAATTCTGTTCTCACAGTTTATTTGGATCTGACTAAAACATTTCACACCATACCCTATACCATCATTGTTAATAAACTAAGCATTGTAAAAATAGATCCATACATGGTGAGGTAGATAGCCAACTGGCTGAAAGATAAACCCACATAGTTAGGGTGGCAGGCACCTCCTAGGAGAGTATGCAAATAATTAGTGGTGGGTTTGCTCTCCTTCTTTCAACATATAATAAAACCAATATCCTACTCCAAAATAATAACATACTCATATATCTTGTAACCTGGGTCGATAATAATTCCCTTTCTTTTCTCCACTATATAGCAACAGTAAAAAGACAATCCTTCTATTTAGAAGAAATGCTATCGAAAGGCATATTATCCAGGTCAAGAGAAGTTAGCATCCCTCTGTATACAGCCCTAATCAGAAAAGTTATTGAAAACAATGCCCCCTTTGGAATGTGTCTTTCTAAACATGATAAGTAATTGGAAGGGCACCATAGAATCTTAACCAAGGAGATAACTGGCATAAAGTCCATGAGATAACAGGAAAGACTTGAAGTTCAGTCCTTTTATTTAGTTTCTTATAGGCTACTGCTTGGTGATTTATACCTTGCGTCTTCTGCCATTAAGGACCTCATCCTCCTTAATTTTCTGTAGCTTTGCAAGTCAAATAGCTCCACTAGCACCAGAACTAGGGACTTAACTTTTCACCAGCACATAAATATAATGCACTAGAGAGAAACAAATTTATTATCCAATGTTTACCCTTGCTCTGGAAAAATCTTCCCCTGCAAGATAAGCAAAGCGTCACTCTAGCATCCTACAATCTAAACCTGGATGACTAGGAGGGCACCTATACATTAACTCTGGGACTGGCTTATTGGTGGGGATGGGTGGAGGGGGCTACAGCATGAGGGTAAATGTTGACCCAGCATAAAAAGTCTTATTACTCAGTTGCCTTGTATTTCACATGAACTTAAAAATACATATTTGGAAATGTGATTGATTACTGGGTTAAGGATTTTAATGTAAAATCACTTTACTGAGGATGATGAAATATGTGGCTAGAGAACATTTATATTCCAGTACTCACACTAATGAGTCTCAGAATATCAAACAGTTACCTTTTCATACAAATAAGACAGTTATGATAATATGAATAATATGAATATTTAGTATATGAACAATACTTAATATTTATTTAGTTGTATTAAACAGAATTCAAATATTAATGCAGTTGTGTTGCTTACTGTGCATGTTTTAAAATGATGCATTGTAATAGCTTGTATGTTCATAATTTTGAACTTATTAATATAACTGAGTAGACAGTATTAAATGCCTAGGAGTATCATTTAGCTGATCCTAGAGAAATGTATGGAAGCATGAGTTAAACAGTGCAAAGTAAAATGAATGTCTTAACTGAAACAACCAGTGAATCCAGGGCCTCAAACATCTACCTTACACAGATAGGCTAAAAGCCCTGTCCCTCTTACCAGTCTCCTACATACTCCTCAGTGATGACCTCTGTCTGACATACAAAGCAATCTCAGACCCCACCCTGATGGGACTGCTGCATATCCGCAAGTCAAGCTCCACTAGAGTAACCTGCACGCATGACCTCAACAGGACTTGTTGGCTGGACAGATTTGTGTCCCAGTGACTCCCCCTTTTGTGGAATATACTCCCTCTCCACATAGAGTACCTCATTAAACCTTTTTAAGTGCAACTTGGATAACTGGATGAGGAACAGAAAATACACCCCCTAGGATTCCACCTGTGTCACTGCTTGACAGTGGCATAGGGTGCTGACTTGTTGGAACATGAGCTAAATTCTTGGCTGGGCTTGTAAGGGCCTCAGGGCCAGTAGCCTAGTAACTTCATATGATCGAATGATCCTATGAACTAAGAAAATCAGGCTCTCCTGCCATTTATTAGAAAATTAATAATATTAAATGCAAACCCTTTGATTACTTGAATTTAGATGTGAGCTCTGTAAACCAGAGGAATTACCAGAAGTGTTTCAAAACTCCATATAATATGCTGTTCCTGTCTAATAACTCAAGCATCAGACCAGACATCAATCTTTTCCACAAGGATATACAGTCATGTGCTACCTAGGGGTCAAGCCTTATATTCAGAGAAGAGTGAGGGTCAGGAAATGGAATAACAAATCTCCAGCATAGCAATATTCGAGTAGTGTTTGGCGGTCTCTAGAAAATGACAACAAAGACAAAGAGGGAACCTATGAACCATCCTCTAAAGCAGGCAATGCTTATCCATCATTGTTGCTATGGCAGCACATTGACTCAGCAGGTATTACTATTGACTTTTCATTCTGAGGTTTAGTTCTGGTCTCCAGGTGCTACCTGAATGGAATCTACAAGTTATCCCAAAGCTCCTCAGGGTATTCTCTAAGTACTTCTGTTGTATGAGTACTTCTATTTCCTCTTAAATACATACCAAAAAATAAGTTATAAAGTTGTCTATAGGTTTATACTGTTCAGATTTCTTTCACTGGTTCCCATGGACAATACACATTTGGCTCAGAGGGCCTAGTCCAGTTAAATAAACATTAATATGCTGCTTATTTCTGTGTGCGTGTACCTTTCTTCTTTACAGAGTACATATCTTCATACTTGGCCTTGGTATCCTTCTCAACTTTTATTCTGCTGCTATAATTTTACAACCTGGCATCAGACTTATCTAATCTTAATTACCAAATGTGTTATGGTTATGCCTAATAAAACAGAATATATAAATCCCAAATTGAAAAAAGGTAATAGAAAATATCAAATTGTCAATAGACAAAAATTAATACAACTGCACACTACATCATCAATAAATACGTCTTTAATTGATAAACAAATCATTGATTGTCAAACCTCTATAAAGCTACTTATATAATAACCCATGTTTCTAATATTAAAACCACAAAGAAGAAACTAATGGAACACATTTTAGAAACACTTCATGGACTTTCTTACACAAAATGCTATGTAAAAGTTGTTAAATTCTATCTTTTTTATAAAACAACTTCAGCTTGTTTTTACTGGAAAGCACACAAGTGAAATAATATATATAACCAAGTCATCAAAGATCACATTACACACTGAAGCTCCGAAAAAACAGCTTTTGCATCAGGATCTGTATATCTACAGATAACTATATATTATACTATAGCTGTTCCACAGTTGGATTGGGCTCTACATTCCCATACTGTCTGCCTACTTAAAAATTCTAACAACAAGGGTATGCTTTTGCCTTCATATTTGAACTTGTCTGATTTCAAAATTACTATATTTAGTCAAACCGAAGACTGTTAACATTAAACATTATTCAGGATTTTTGTATTTGGGCTGAAATTATATGACACTTCCATTTAAGGTTAATTATTTTGGCATTTATAATTTTAGGACCTTGCAGTACAAGCATGTGATACGATAAACATCCATCCATCCATCCATTTCCATCCATCCAGTCAAAATATTTACAGCTGATCTTCCCTAGTGCACAAATAATTACTATACCTCTAAATAACTCCCCAGAACAAATAAATATACCATATTCACCTAGCTATTTACCTGCTAAATATCATAGACTGACCCATATCGAATACAACTATCTAAAACCTAAAAAAAACTCTTCACCATTACTTTAACCTCCACAATCCCTTAAACAAACTATTACACCTCTCCTTACAAGATGGGGACATTCATCCTAACCCAGGACCAGAGCATAAAACAAGCACAGAACTACAAATTCATGTTCCCTCTACCCCAAATATCCCATCTAAATCTCCCAACTCACTCTATATAGCTCACCTCAATATTTGCAGCATAAATAATAAAATTGCCCACCTCCATGCTCTCCTGGATGTTCATTCCTTTGATATACTTTGTTTAACAGAAACATGGCTAAAACCCACTACACAAGATGTTGAAATTATTCCATCTAGGTACAACATCTTGAGACAAGATTGCAAAGTAAAAAAAAAGAGGGGTGTTGCTATCCTCTAAAAAGAAGGGCTACAAATATATATACTAGATCTTGGTTCCTCTTCTGAAAACAATGCAGAAATCATTAGTACCAAACTTCAAGTTAAACCCAGCAAATCCCTAAATATAATATGTATCTACTTGCCCCCTGGTAACAACATCACCACTTTGGAAACTATCCTTGCTGAACTCTCCACAAAAATTCCCCAAGAGACAATAATTCTTGGAGACTTTAATATAGACTGGAAAGACTGCTCTACTGAATCACCAACCTCCCATATTAACCTTGATGGCTTCTCACAAACAATTAACTCCCCAGCCAGAATTAATAAACCCAATAACAAAGAATCCATCCTAGACTGGATTCTAATAAATAATCACCAACAACTCTATAATGTAGGGACCCTACCTGACGATGTAAGTGACCATTCTCTCACTTACATAATCAGGCAAAGGTCGAGCTCACACAACCCAACCATATATAAAACAATAAGAAGCAACAGAAACTTTAACCTCAATAACTTCCAAGCTGAACTAAAAGAATGTCATTGGTCACCTATAATATACCTCCCACTTGACGAAGCAACAAACTGCTTTAACTCAAAATTCTTAACAATCCTTAACCACCATGCACCATAGCGTTCAATCAAAATTAAATCTAAACCCACCCCATGGCTTACAAAGAAAACCAGGCAGAAAATTCAACAGAGAAATAAAGTTTGGGCACTATGGAGAACAATTAAAACCCCCGTAGACCAACAACAATTCAGGCAAAAAAAAATGAGACTAAGAAAGCTATACTTGAAGATAAAAAAAAACTTTTACTTCCACCTGCAACAGACCAACCAAAATAATCCACAAAAGTTCTGGGCTAGCACAAACAGACTACTTCAACCAGGCCAATCTGCAATACCACCCCCTATAGGATCAAATTTCGACAATCCAAAGTAAACTGCTAATGCTTTTAATATCTTCTTCACTGAGACCATCCAAACACTTGCTAATCAACTAACAGCTGATAGCTCTGTCCTTCCAACCAGTACTACTAACTCTCTCCCGATTCTAAACCTGCAACCTGTCCCAACTTCCCTCATCTGCAACGTCTTAAGTAAAGCAAAACTTACTAACCCCTCTGCTGACCAGCTACCTGCTGAATACCTGCAAAAGGCAGCCAAAGTCATAGCTTATCCTGTATCATTGCTGATAGATAGAACCATACAAGAAAGCACTATTCCCAACATCTGGAAAATCTCCTACATTATCCCCCTACACAAGGGTGGAAACTCCAGAGAATATTCTAACTATCTTCCCATAGCTCTACTTTCCCCATTAGCTAAAATAATGGAAAAGTCCATCCACAGACAGTTACTAGACAACCTACTCCAAAACAATTTAATGGCCAAATCTTAACATGGCTTCAGGCCTTTCCACAGTACAGTAACTGCACTCATATCCTTCACTGACAGCATCATTAAAAAAAACGTAATAACAATCTTCTCTCTTCAGCACTTTTCATCAACGTTTCAAAATCATTCGACATGGTCAACCACCACTTACTTCTCAATATTCTAAAATCCTTCTCTCTGGACACAAAGACTATAAAATGGTTCCAGTTCTACCTTGATAATAGACAGCAGGCAGTGCTATGGGACAACAACCTCTCATTCCATCTCCCAGTTACCCTAGGTGTTCCTCATGGCTCTGTATTGGGCCCCCTTCTTTTCTCAATATTTATCAATGACCTCAACCAAGCTATTCCTTTAACTAACTGTGTACAATATGCAGATGATTCGGCAATAACTGCTCAGCTAAATCTCAATCCCAACTACAGACTCTAACTCAGACAATGTTCAATAAAACAGACAATTAGTTTCTACAATGCTGCCTCCTCTTGAACCCAGAAAAAAACAAACTCCTCCTCTTCACTCCTACCCATAAATCACTCCCAATGAACTTTTCATTCTTAGCCAATAATGGTACATTCATATCTCCCGATCCAACAACTAAACATCTAGGGGTAACCATTGATAACAACCTGAACTTTGAAACCCATATCAAGAATACCATAAAAACTGTCAACAGGAAACTAGGCTCCCTCTATAGGATAAAATCCTTTCTCTCTCCACTAGCCAGAACCACTATTGCCTATTCCCACCTTATCTCCACACTTCTCTATGCTTCTTCCATATATATACTAACTTGTCAAAAAATAACCTTAACAAGCTAGCCAGCACTTACAATAGCATTGTCAGATTTGCTACTGCTTCTTCCTTTAGGACCCATCACTGCCATAATTTGAAACAATTAGGCTGGTTAGAGCTTCTGAATCAGATTCACTTTAAACAACTCACCATTGCACACAAAACCCTTTTCCAACCTACCAATACCCCAATACTTGCTAGTCTCATTACCCAATATAAGAACCTTTCACCTTTACGCTCATCTAATAAACTACTTGTGTCAACATGTAAATCTAATAACATGGCAGGAGATGCTCTGTTCTCAAATGCAGTTGGAAAGTATTGGAACCAACTCCCCCATGAACTTACATCACTGTCTTCATTTACACTTTTTAAACACAATCTGAAACTCTGTCTTAAAACCCATTGGTTATGTCCTTGTACAAATCCAGACTAATCTCATACTATATCCAAATACCCTCTCTTAAGACCTAATTCCTGCTCTATCTGTGTCTTTTCAGATCAAGGCCTATCATTGGCAAAAACATATCTTATCCTAATAGAGATCATTTAAAATACCTAGTTAAATTCTTCTGCATATAATTCTAAAGCATCCTACCTAAGGCAGGCAACAAGTATTGTTTAAACTGTGAGCATTGTTGAACTGTTGAAACTTGAAGTACGTATTTGTTTAACAATTACTTTCTAGTTGCTAATGAAGTCTTGTACATAAAGTCTAAAATATCTTTTCTAATGCTTGTAGCATGTTTTTGTATAAACTGTGAAGATTCCTGAACTGTTTAAAATTTGTAGTATTTAACTGTATAACAACTAGTACCTGTATGTTA
The DNA here is from genome assembly GCF_019279795.1 of Protopterus annectens. NCBI lineage: Eukaryota > Metazoa > Chordata > Ceratodontiformes > Protopteridae > Protopterus > Protopterus annectens. The sequence continues at coordinate 698,110,605 of NC_056739.1, forward strand.
GTAGTTTAGTAATCTCTTGGAGCTTATCTCCCCGGGACTCTACTGAAAATGGACATAAATCCAGTTAGACTATCCCGGTCAACAAATGTAAAATAAATAAAAAAATAAATACATTTCCTTGATAACTTACTTTATCCTTTACAGGGCTGCAGAAATGATGGTGACAAACAAGTCAACCAGTGAGTGCAAGGCATTGTGGACAGTATACCAGTCTGTCATGCAAAACACGCACACTGTGTGCACACCTATGGCCAGTTTGGAAGATGTCAGTTAGCATACTGCATATCTTTGGGAAACAGGATGAAATTGATCACCCAGTGGAAGCCCATTTGGAAGAGAGAGAGAGATGAGACTTAAACTGGATTAAACCTTTTGTTGTGAGGCAGCAATGCTACTCACTGTACTACTGTGCCATCCACAACAATGCTATGATACAGAAATGCTAATGGAAGAAATCTCATGGTTTGCTCGGTTTATCTGAATATTGTGCATAGTGTCTGCGTAGTTGTCTCTCACTTTCTGTGTTTGCCTGGAATCTCTGAATCATCTGTTGGTGTAGGTGACACAATTCTGTCTAGCACTACATTGCCATGCCTTGTTAATATCTATAGGAAATAACATTTTATTAAGTCAACCTGGAACCATGCTTATTCCAGCTGCTACCAGTGACCTTTTATCTTCCTTCTACATTTTTCCTAGTGAAATGTGGTTTCCTTACCAATTTAAGTCTGATATCAAAGTTCAGAGTACTACAAGGAAACCAAACTAAGTACTTGGCAGTCTCTGCCATATTGCACATTATCTCCTCACAGTAGCTGTGTAGTTGCTGGGGGAGTCCAGTTGTTGGTGAAGTCCACACTAATCATATGGTTATTGTTTGCTCTCCTCATTCCTACTCAGGTACAACAGGTTTGCTACAGGACTGTGAAATACCTCACTATAGCACAACCATAACAGTATCATGGCCTTATGCTAAAGATACTAGGATGAATGGACATAATGTTTAAGCTTAATCAGTAACCTGTTATGTATGCATTTCAAATATCATGAGGCAATGACTCTTCCTTTGTATTGTATTGTTATTATCTTCACTGGTCCAATTCTGTCAGGGAACTTGGCTTTTCTAATGCTTCTGTTCTTAACTTCTCATATATTTAGAATGAGCTTTATGAGATACGTTTCTATTGTTATTTG